>NC_091219.1:19697011-19699511 GCF_040958095.1 Procambarus clarkii
TTAACCCATAGCAGAATCCTGGTTGGGTCGTTACCAGAAGAAGAAAGGTATTGTTGACATACATTTTGGTAATTTATGTGTAAGCTGATAGAGAAAGATGTCCGGAGCATATTTCTCAGTCTCTCTCTCTCTTCCCTTTATTCCTCACTGTCACTCACCTTGACACATGACCTCTGTTAACACAGAGACGTGTGTGGCCATGGTGAGGGGTCAAGGTACCTGCAGGTCCGGCGCTCACGACTCAGGCCAGCTAACAGGTCATCATTAGCAGTCTGCGCAGGCTAGAGAATATTTGCGTGTATGATTCGCCCTGCCCTCGTGGGTTCTTGGAGAAGGTCGAGATCTGCATCTGTACTTCTTCCTGCAGGAGGCTGTGACTGCTTAGTCTAATTCTGGCAAATCTTCAAGATGAGTACTGACAAGATTGGTAAAAGTCGACATTTTGCACTGGGATTCCTCATGCCGGATGCTGTCATGACCTGGTGAAGGTCAAGACCGACCTTACTTTACCTTGAGGTTACCTTGAGGTGCTTCCGGGGCTTAATGTCCCCGCGGCCCGGTCGTCGACCAGGCCTCCTGGTTGCCGGACTGATCAACCAGGCTGTTGGACGCGGCTGCTCGCAGCCTGACGTATGAGTCACAGCCTGGTTGATCAGGTATCCGTTGGAGGTGCTTATCCGACATGTACATCTAAAGCTGGATGCTGCAGTGACTTTGTGAAGTTTGAGATCTGCTCCAGTTTTTTACATAGGATGATGTTAAAATTCGAGATTAGCTTTGCCAGTGGCCATTCATGTTTAATTTTTGCTTTTTCCTTTTCCGGCACATTTAAAGCAGTCAATAATGGAAACAAATTAATAATGTGCAGATGAGGAGTCACAATAACGTGGCTGAAAAATGTTGACCAAACCACACACTAGAAAGTGAAGGGACGACGACGACGTTTCGGTCCGTCCTGGACCATTCTCAAGTCGATTGACAATCGACTTGAGAATGGTCCAGGACGGACCGAAACGTCTTCGTCTCTTCACTTTCTAGTGTGTGGTTTGGTCAACAAATTAATAGCCTTTAATACTGTACCTCACATAAGACTTATCAGGAAAGTCAAGGTCTATCGAAGTGGAGGTGAGCTCTGAAGTTGAATGCTTATATAAAAGTAAAGATGACTGATACCAGATATCACCTTACCTTGGCGTCTTCCTAAAGTAAGAAGAAACAAGTATTCAAAACAAAGCAAATAGTTTGCTAGTTACCGTAGCAAGAAGCCTTGGTTGGTAGATACTTGTCCTCACCAGCGTTTGACCAGACTACACAGGTTAGTGTAGGGCACCGGACAGTAGATAGGAACCCCGGGGGTGAGGCAGGGGGGTGGTGTTGTGGCCGGCCGGGGCGGGTCTGGGTGGGGGTTGAGGGTGGGTGTGTGTGTGTGTTGTGGCCGGCCGGGGCGGGTCTGGGTGGGGGTTGAGGGTGGGTGTGTGTGAGTTGTGGCCGGCCGGGGCGGGTCTGGGTGGGGGTTGAGGGCGGGCGTGTGTGTGTGTTGTGGCCGGCCGGGGCGGGTCTGGGTGGGGGTTGAGGGCGGGCGTGTGTGTGTGTGTTGTGGCCGGGCGGGGCGGGTCTGGGTGGGGGTTGAGGGCGGGCGTGTGTGTGTGTTGTGGCCGGCCAGGGCGGGTCTTGGTGGGGGTTGAGGGCGGGCGTGTGTGTGTGTGTGTGTTGTGGCCGAGCGGGGCGGGTCTGGGTGGGGGTTGAGGGCGGGCGTGTGTGTGTGTGTGTTGTGGCCGGGCGGGGCGGGTCTGGGTGGGGGATGAGGGCGGGCGTGTGTGAGTTGTGGCCGGCCGGGGCGGGTCTGGGTGGGGGTTGAGGGCGGGCGTGTGTGAGTTGTGGCCGGCCGGGGCGGGTCTGGGTGGGGGTTGAGGGCGGGCGTGTGTGTGTGTGTTGTGGCCGGCCGGGGCGGGTCTTGGTGGGGGTTGAGGGTGGGTGTGTGTGTGTGTTGTGGCCGGCCGGGGCGGGTCTGGGTGGGGGTTGAGGGTGTGTGTGTGAGTTGTGGCCGGCCGGGGCGGGTCTGGGTGGGGGTTGAGGGCGGGCGTGTGTGTGTGTGTGTGTTGTGGCCGGCCGGGGCGGGTCTGGGTGGGGGTTGAGGGCGGGTGTGTGTGTGTGTGTTGTGGCCGGCCGGGGCGGGTCTGGGTGGGGGTTGAGGGCGGGCGTGTGTGAGTTGTGGCCGGCCGGGGCGGGTCTGGGTGGGGGTTGAGGGCGGGCGTGTGTGTGTGTGTGTGTTGTGGGCGGCCGGGGCGGGTCTGGGTGGGGGTTGAGGGCGGGCGTGTGTATGTGTGTGTTGTGGCCGGCCGGGGCGGGTCTGGGTGGGGGTTGAGGGCGGGCGTGTGTGAGTTGTGGCCGGCCGGGGCGGGTCTGGGTGGGGGTTGAGGGCGGGCGTGTGTGTAGCCTCCTTGAGGTGGGCGCGCCTTCCCGGTCAGCGGTCACTGAGGTGAAGTGGTTGAGCGGCTTG
>NC_091219.1:19704511-19739511 GCF_040958095.1 Procambarus clarkii
GTGCTAGCATGGTGGCACCTGTTCCTCCATCAGTCTCTTGAGATTACCAATGTACCTGTCCTCCAACCTATCCATTAAAATTACTACAGTGGTACCTGTTTTCCTATCTATCCCATTAGGCTTACCACAGATGGAAACTTAGTACTCAAATGAGCCACAGAGACAAAGATTTGTTTTCAGGGTCGTAGTAGACTATACACAATTTCAAATGTAGATCTGATAGAGCCCAATAGCCTCACGAACCTGCATTCTAGTCGACTGACCGCTGATGTATGGGACCAAAGAGCCGAGGCTCGACCCCTACAAGCACAATTACGTTAGTGAAACTAGGTGTTTACAGGGGTACCTGGCCTCCCATCTAACCCATAAGCCTACCACAGTGGTATCTGTCTATCTCATCTATTCCCTGATCTTACTACTGCGGGGGTGCCTGTCCCTTCCTATCCCTCTGATCATGCCTCTTCCGAAGGCTTGTTTTGCAGGGCAGACTACTCAAATTCTCTTGGCGTGTTCGTCTTGGTCCTGAGCTTATCCTGACTCTTACTTATCCTGACACAAATTATCCCGACTCTTACTGAGCGTTGCTCAGGAGTCTTTCCCAGAGCACAACTGCGGCCGCGCAATCTCTGTGCTGCCCCTCTGAGGCTATTTTAAGATGAAGATGAAGCCACCCAAAAGGTGGCACGGGCATGAATAGCCCGTAAGTGGTGGCCCTTTTGAGCCATTACCAGTATCAATAGATGATACTGGAGATCTGTGGAGGTGCGAATGCACCCTGCATGACGGGAGATGTCTCCCAGGCTATTTTAAAAGTTTAAGTCATTTATTATGCAGCTATAATGTGAGACGGCGGTGAGAAAGGTTCCAGAGGCACACAATGGGCTCAGGAGCAGCGAATCCCCCAAACTCGTCAGTTGGACCCCAGCATAGGATAGTTCGTAGATATTTAATAGATACCCGAAGATACCCAAAGGAGGAGGCTCTGGCAGTGGAGCAATACACGCATCTAGAGGCGGTGTAGATACAATAGCCTCAGTTTCACTGAGGCTATTGTATGTGCGCATCACTGCTCTTATCAACACATATGACCGAGGAGACCTGGTTCTTGTAAGCCCTTACTGTTAATTGAAAACTGAATAAAAAAATCGCTGACCCTAAATATATATATATATATATATATATATATATATATATATATATATATATATATATATATATATATATATATATATATATATATATATATATATATATTAGTATATTTTGGTAGCAGTCTTTCCTGTAGACATATATTATTAAATATGACCGAAAAAGTAAGATTAATAATTCTAACACGAATTTTCTCAATCTTTCCTACGTTTCTTTTCACTGTTGGTGGTAATTCAAAAATCAATTCTCCAAAATTCATTTTTATTACTAGTCTGACGCGACACTTGAGCGCGTTTCGTAAAACTTATTACATTTTCAAAGACTTTAGTTTACACATACACAACTGAATAGAACTTACACATCTTCGATTTGTTTATATCTACATTTGAGTGAGGTGGATGGGGTGAGGTGGTATTAATAGGGTATTAAATTCCTAAACACAAGACAGAACACGAAACAATGGGTATTGAAGGGAAGTGATTGTAGAAAGCCTATTGGTCCATATTTCTTGATGCTTCTATATTGGAACGGAGTCTTGAGGTGGGTAGAATATAGTTGTGCATTAATTGGCTGTTGATTGCTGGTGTTGACTTCTTGATGTGTAGTGCCTCGCAGACGTCAAGCCGCCTGCTATCGCTGTATCTATCGATGATTTCTGTGTTGTTTACTAGGATTTCTCTGGCGATGGTTTGGTTGTGGGAAGAGATTATATGTTCCTTAATGGAGCCCTGTTACTTATGCATCGTTAAACGCCTAGAAAGAGATGTTGTTGTCTTGCCTATATACTGGGTTTTTTGGAGCTTACAGTCCCCAAGAGGGCATTTGAAGGCATAGACAACGTTGGTCTCTTTTAAAGCGTTCTGCTTTGTGTCTGGAGAGTTTCTCATGAGTAGGCTGGCCGTTTTTCTGGTTTTATAGTAAATCGTCAGTTGTATCCTCTGATTTTTGTCTGTAGGGATAACGTTTCTATTAACAATATCTTTCAGGACCCTTTCCTCCGTTTTATGAGCTGTGGAAAAGAAGTTCCTGTAAAATAGTCTAATAGGGGGTATAGGTGTTGTTTTAGTTGTCTCTTCAGAGGTTGCATGGCGTTTCACCTTCCTTCTTATGAAAGGCTCTAACAGGCCGAAACGTTCACCTCTCTTTCCCATTTCTTTGTGTTTTTTCCGCATATATATATATATATATATATATATATATATATATATATATATATATATATATATATATATATATATATATATATATATATATATATATATATATGACCATGTATTCGGGCGTGCACTGGACCACCCCCTTGTAATAAGGAGCAACCATACCCGAAGTGCCACCTCGAAGTAATAATAATAATAATAATAATAATAATAATAATAATAATAATTTATTTAGGAAAAGTACATACATAGTTGCAGCGTTACAGTACAAACATTCTGTTAGACTCAAAGATAGAGGTAGTACATACAATACCTAAAGCCACTAGTACGCATAGCGTTTCGGGCAAAGTATATTAGGGGGCATCAAGTCACAGCCATAAACTCTATCCTGACCAGAGAGGGTAAGTTATTATAAGTGAATGAAGATTTACTTATCTAAAGAAATCAAGAAGAGAGAAATTACTATAATGGAATCATCTTCTCAAAATAATACTATCCAATAGTCAAGGACGCCATTATTTTCAACACATCCTTGTAATTTATCACTTCAAATAGATATAGTGAATATATATCATACCATTAACATGAGCATATATTACAGAAGAATATATTTCGTAGTGACCAGTAATAGTAGGCATCCATCAGTCTCAGGAGACTATGGAGTTGCGCTCTGGTTGTCGGTCTGGAGTGGCCTCTCCAGGGCGCGAAGCCAGGGTAGGGTGAGGCGGAGGAGAAGCTGTTACCCAAGCAGCAGGTCCTCCAGTAATATTGGTGCTTAAATCCTGTAAGGATCTCTCGGTAATGGATGTTTAATTATATATCAATTTTCACAACAACAATTAACAAGCTAATTAATTATTCAAATTTCAAGAATCACCTTAATTTTTCTCTTCTGACCTCTCTTTTCTCTCACCTTAACTTTGCCAGGCAGAAAATCTTGCGATAGTTGATGAAATCAAGAGAGCTGTGAGGGTACTAACCAATCAGGGAAGAGACGTGAAATTCCTGTGGATCCCCTCCCATGTTGGAATATGTGGAAATGAGTGAGCAAATGTGCTGGCTGCTGAGGGCGCTGAAAGAAATCATATTGAATACTTCATACTAAGAATTTTCTACAAATTAAAGGTATTATCAGGCAACATCATCGTGACAAGGTTACTGAGGAAAGGAGGATAGAAGAACTAATCAATGAATCTGTACGATGGTACAGTATGGTTGCAGCTGTCAATCCCAATCATTATGGATGAATGGGAGGTGGCCGTGGGAGATAATCAGTAATAGCGAGATTGATGTAGATTAAGCCACCACAAGAAGTGGCACGGGGATGAGTAGTCCGCAGGTGGTAGATGTTTGGAGTGAATGTGATCCTTGGTCGTGTAACATCTTGAAGTGTCTCTAGGTCCGTCTTTTAATAACAAGAATTCGTCTTGGATACAAATATCCATGAAGAGTTGGAATGGAAACAACAGTTGAGAAGTGGAGTTGCAGAATCTGTGGTGAGAGTGACGGACACCGCCTTGACCACTACCCGAGAGAGTGTGGACATCTAAGAGTTATTAGAAATATGTGTAGCATAATAAACCCAACATTGTTAGAGTTAGGAAAATACTATTTGTCAAATGTAAATGCTGTTCCTAAGAGATTCCACCATTTTGCACCCGCAAGATAACGTAAGGTTTTAAGGGCTGACAAATATTAATCTTCTTGTTTGATAAGCCGTTCACTTGAGACAATTAAGCAAGTCCCTGCTATGTCTAGGTACATATGGCAAGATGAACAACTCAGCGGGTTTTCTTCCTATTGGGGAGTGTGGTACATGCTGTTATGGCCGTGTATCCATTCACAGATTGATAAAGATTAAGCGTCCCAAAAGGTGACACGGGCACGAATAGCCCGTAAGTTGAAGCTCTTTGGAGCCATTACCAGTACCAATAGCTGATACTGGAGATCTGTGGATGGATGGATTCTTTTATGGGGAGGGGGGGAGGTGGGCGGTCTCGAAGGCCAAGCTATACCAATTAAAGAGCTGGTGAGTTATTAAGGCCTCTAGGTCTTCCATTTTTTCTTAGTCAGAGTCTTGCTGCGAGTTGACATGGTTGTGTTGTCGTTGGAGTTGGGTGATGTTGCCTCCATGAGATCTTGTACGGAGTAGGGCAAGTGTCGCGGCGATGGAGCTCTTACTGAGATTTCCTCGTCTGAGGAGTCCGTGGCGTAGTCCGTTGTTGGTGGTTGTGGTCTCACAGCCTGAGGTTGAGGTTGGCTCTGGAGTCGATCAGTTGTGGTAGAAGCTGGTTTGGTCACGTTGGTGGTGTTGTTGGTGGTCGGTGCTAGAGAGCCCGTCTGCGAGCGCCTCTGCTGAGACGGTGATGGTGGTAGCTTTTGGGGCTGGACTGGAGGATGTTGCTGTTTGTGCAGCCTGGGTCTTTAGTGGAGCTGAAGTCTGAGTTGAGATCAACCTAGTTGTCGACCTTGTGGAAGTCCCCTGTGTGGTAGGAGAAGTAGTGAGACTTGTGTCAGGGGCTGTGATGGGGTCCTGGCCATTGGCTGGGTACAGCACATTCAGTTCCCTGACGAATCGGTGGTTGTCTGGTCCGGCAAGCCTCTCCGCTAGTCATGTATAGGACCAGGGATAATGATGCAAGCGGCGGCGAGGGTGCTGGTTGGGTCTTGGGTCCCCATTGTGAAGGCTGGGTCGACTGGTGGGAGGAACCACTGTTTGGTAAGACTGGGAAGTCTTTTGGTTCGTTGATGAGAGCTGAGGTGATGGGTATAGCGTCTGGGGCTCTGGTGGCAGGGTTAGGAAGGTTGGCTTTCTTGGCTTCAACCTTGGGCTTGATTTGTTTCTGACTGCGAGGGGCAGCGACGTGAAATTGCAGGGTGATCGCCGTTGCAGAGAAGGTAGCGATGGGTTGTTGATTTACAGATGGTGTAATGATGGTGACGGGCGCAGAGGCTGCACTTCTGGAAGGGGTGGTGACACGTGTTGGTGGGGTGGGAGAGCTCGTAGCACTTGAAGCACTGATGGAGCTCGTGATATCATTCCTTTTTCATTTGGTGGGGGTGATATCTTGATGATGAAGCCTTGTGTGGCAGCCTGAGTGGCCATAGCTGCTGAGGTGAAACTGATCTTCGTGGTTATTTTATCGTCACTACAGAACACAGTAGCGAACACTTCCATGTTCGGGTTTTCAAATTCAATATTCGTACTGATCTCACTTTCAGTGGTCAGTTATCTATGGGCTGGTCCTACCGATAACAACTTTTCGGCAAGGAACTGACGTGGGTAGCTGAGATAGAGGTGGTGCTCCTTGCGAAGTGGGAGCTCGTTATCTTGAGGTTATCTTGAGTTGATTTCGGGGCTTTAGTGTCCCTGCGGCCCGGTCCTCGACCAGGCCTCCACCCCCAGGAAGCAGCCCGTAGCAGCTGACAAACTCCCTGGTACCTATTTACTGCTAGGTAACAGGGGCATTCAGGGTGAAAGAAACTTTGCCCATTTGTTTATGCCTGGTGCGGGAATCGAACCCGCGCCACAGAATTACGAGCCCTGCGCGCTATCCACCAGGCCCCTTCCCTTCCCCTTCCTAGAGTTTTTCTAGGTTCTCCGTACTTGTGAAGAAGAGCGCGGTATCCTCACCTTCCTCACTATCCTCACCAGGGAGCCGGTCGGCCGAGCGGACAGCACGCTGGACTTGTGATCCTGTGGTCCTGGGTTCGATCCCAGGCGCCGGCGAGAAACAATGGGCAGAGTTTCTTTCACCCTATGCCCCTGTTACCTAGCAGTAAAATAGGTACCTGGGTGTTAGTCAGCTGTCACGGGCTGCTTCCTGGGGGTGGAGGCCTGGTCGAGGACCGGGCCGCGGGGACACTAAAAGCCCCGAAATCATCTCAAGATAACCTCAAGATATAACCTTCCTGACTAATGTTATTGGGTGTGATGCCGGCCCCATTCTGGAGGATCTTCTGAATGTCGCTTTTTCCAAAAGCCTGACCGAGGGGGAAGGGGGGGGGGGGGGGGTTAGCCCTAACATTTACAGGTATGGGCCTCATTGTGTACTCTCTGCGGCAATGGATGTTTTGTGGGATGGTTTCAGTCTCTCTGCTGTGATTGATGTGCATGTGTCTGCGGCATAAATTACTCGATTGATTGATGAAGATTAAGCCACCCAAGAGGTGACTCCCAGGACGAGTGGCGCTGCCCAGTAAACTCGCCCCTCAAGGCATAATTTATAATAATATTCCAACTGTTTAGAGTCAAAGAATTTTTTATATTTTATTTATTTTATTTATTTTATTTTATTTATATATTGAAGAGTTCTTACATTCTTGTACAGCCACTAGCACGCATACCATTTCGGGCGGGTCCATAATTCTACATTTCCCCAGAATACGACCCCGCCAAATCGTTTAACAACCAGGTACCCATTCACTGCTGGGTGAACAGAGGCTACAGTTAAGGATTGGCGCCCAGTCAATCCTCCCCGACCAGGATATGAAACCCCCCCCCCCCCCCCCCAGTCCAAAGAGAGGCGAAGCGCTAGCCGAGTGCTTTACCACTGCGCCACAAAGACTGCAAGTATTCCCATATTCCAATGTGGCACATTACTGATGATCCTTTCTTAATTCTCGTGTACTCACCTAGTTGTGACTGCGGGGGTTGAGTCTCCGCTCTTTGGTCCCGCCTCTCAACTGTCAATCTACTAGTGTACAGATTTCTGAGCTCCTCGAGCTCCATCATATCCAACCCATGTTGGCGATTTGTCACGAAGTCTCTTCTCTCCAGATGTGTTACCAGGTTTTTCTCACGATCTTCTCCATCACCTTGCATGGTATACAAGTCAAGGACACTGGCCTGTAGTTCAGTGCCTCTTGTCTGTCGCCCTTTTTGTATATTGGGACTACATTAGCCGTCTTCCATATTTCTGGTAGGTCTCCTGTTTCCAGTGACCTATTATACACTATGGAGAGTGGCAAGCATAGTGCCTCTGCACACTCTTTCAATACCCATGGTGAGATGTGTGTGTGTTTGGGGGAGGGGAGGGAGAGGCGCGTGTATGGAGAAGGGAGGGGCGTGTGGGGGATGGGATGGAGGGGGTGTGTGGGGGATTGGATGGAGGGGGCGTGTGGGGGGAAGGGATGAAGGGGGCGTGAGTAGGGGCGTCAGCTGCAGGTAGCATGAGAACTGGGAGGGTAAACAAGGGAGGGAAAGGCCAGGTAGACACCAGTGTAAACAAACGGAATGGGACCCACCAGCAGGTGCTACGCCCTTACCTCTGTTCCACTCCCTTCCCGGCCCCTCCTTCTGAATTCCTTCTCCTCCCTCTCCTCCTCCTCCCTCTCCTCCTTTCTCTCTCTCTCTCTCTCTCTCTCTCTCTCTCTCTCTCTCTCTCTCTCTCTCTCTCTCTCTCTCTCTCTCTCTCTCTCTCTCTCTCTCTCTCTCTCTCCAACTAACAGCTATATGATAACTGATAACCTCCACTATATATACGCTGTATTAGGGAATGTCTTATGAATGCAATTTGCATTCATTAGTTGCAAAAACTAGTCTGATTTCACTTTCAGAAAAAATGCAAGTATTAATGAAACGGTAAATTAAGTGATAGTCAATAAAACTTCAGAAAAGATATATATATATATATATATATATATATATATATATATATATATATATATATATATATATATATATATATATATATATATATATATATATATATATATATATATATAATATTCAGCCCCTGGTTCATCTAGCAGTTACTTCACAAATACTTACAAAATTTATATTTCAAGTAAATTTTGCCCCGAAGGGCGAACGCCACTCATCTTGTGAGTGGACACACCGTCATAGCAACAGGTACAACACTCCCCAATAGGAAGAAAACCCGCTGGGTTATTCATCCTGTCACTTGTACCCAGACACAGCTGGGACAACTTACGAACCTGTATTTTTGTTCTCAATCTTTGGCGTAAAACAAATGTATTAACCATGAAACTTAACTAACTGAAACTATGAGATGTATTACATTAGAAGCTATTGACAGTCATCTTCAAAATCTCAAACCAACTGAACCCTATGTCTTTACTGATGGGTCTGTGCAATTAGGCACTGGTAGAACAGGTTGTGCATGTGCAGTATATAAAGGGAATGTAATGATCATGTCTAGTACACAGAGATTGAACAACTGGGCAAGCACGACACAGACCGAACTATTGGGTATTTGTCTAGCCACTGAGTACCTTAAGCTCAATGTGGTGGAGTTATATTCTGTGAAATAACCCATCACAATGTATGTCGGAAGTAGCTTGTAATATTAAATGGAATGTAATATTTGCCAATGATAATAACTATTGAATACAGGTTGTGTGGATCCCATCCCATGTTGGAGTTGGAAAACATGACTTTGTAGATCGATTGGCCAATGAGGCTTGCAGGAAAGAAAACACTGATTATGACTTTGGACTATCTAATGCAGTTATTAGAAACATACAAATTAAAGAAATTTATTATGTTTAGAAGAACTAAGAAATGCCCAAAGACCTGAAAGCTGCAGTATTAAAAGCTATGACATCTTTTTTAATAATAGGTCTTTGTATGGTCAGCACAGTAACCGAACCAGGCAATGTGATACAGAGGCATGTGGTTTAAAGATAAACTTCAAAAAAAAAAAATTCAGACTTCGTCAAAGTTTCAGGGGGTCACTGTTGGAGCCAATATTTCTTAAAGGGAGACAATGTGACGCGCCCTAACCCACCAGTGAAAGTCACAAACCACCCATGTGTCGTCCTGAAAAGTTGGGTGCAACCACCCCCCCCCCCCCCCATGCACAGAGAACAGAGAACGAAGGAATGAGGAGAGCGAAAGTAGGGAGATAAAAGTAGAGAAGAGGAGGTTACCTTGAGGTGGTTACCTTGAGGTGCTTCCGGAGCTTAGTGTCCCCGCGGCCCGGTCGTCGACCAGGCCTCCTAGTCGAAGGAGGAGAGAAGCATTGTGATTCGATGTCCCAAGTCGGTATCTGAGTATTCTTCTTCCTCCTCCTCCTCCTCCTCATACTTTCCTTTATATACGTCTTCCTGGACCACTTCTTCCTCCTGCCCCCTCCCAGGAGAGGAGGGCAGGAGGGTAGATAGAAGACATGGGGTGGCAGGGTCGGTGGTTAAGGGAACGGGTCCCAATACAAACATCTAACCACAGGGACACTCTCTCACACAGCTAGCTGACCTGACTGGTGGTGGTTGGTGGTGATGGTGGTGGTTGGTGGTGGTTGGTGATGGTGGATTATAAGAAATGATATTACTACTACTACTATTTTTACTTCTGTGTCCACAGGCATAGGTGATATATATATATATATATATATATATATATATATATATATATATATATATATATATATATATATATATATATATAATATATAATATGTCGTACCTAGTAGCCAGAACGACCTTCTATGCCTACTATGCAAGGCCCGATTTACCTAATAAGCCAAGTTTTCATGAATTAATTGTTTTTCGACTAAATAACCTACCTAACCTAACCTAACCTAACTTCTTCGGCTACCTAACCTAACCTAACCTATAAAGATAGGTTAGGTTAGGTTAGGTAGGGTTGGTTAGGTTCGGTCATATATCTACGTTAATTTTAACTGCAATAAAAAAAATTGACCTCATACATAATGAAATGGGTAGCTTTATCATTTCATAAGAAAAAAATTAGAAAAAATATATTAATTCAGGAAAACTTGGCTTATTAGGCAAATCGGGCCTTGCATAGTAGGCTAAGAAGTGCGTTCTGGCTACTAGGTACGACATATATATATATATATATATATATATATATATATATATATATATATATATATATATATATATATATATATACACACACAGACAAAAACACACACTGTGATATCTGTGGGAGGAACATGCCCAAAAGCACTCGTATGAGAACAAAGAAACACCAAGACATCAATATATACACATTCCATGCACAATTTTTCTCGTGGGAGCAACAGTTTTTTTTTATTTCCTTCTTGGCTTTGTCTCTCTTGAAAACGTGATTAACTAGTTCGTTGAATTAATCAGGAGTTATGATTGCATTCTCTCTGTCTCCGTCTGTCTCTCTCTCCGTCTGTCTGTTTATCTATCTGTCTGTCTCTGTCTGTCTGTCTCTGTCTGTCTGTTTGTCTATCTCTCTGTCTCTCTCTCTCTCTCTCTCTCTCTCTCTCTCTCTCTCTCTCTCTCTCTCTCTCTCTCTCTCTCTCTCTCTCTCTCTCTCTCCCCCCCTGCTAGTTAAATTCGAGATAATCTGTTTTCGCTTCTGTTTCCTCTGCACCATCCCTTACGTCCTCCTTTTTCTTCCCTTTCCATCATATTCCACTCACACCTCCATCCACTCACTCCTTCCAAGGAGGAAGGGGGGGGGGGGTGCAGAAAGGGGGAAAGAAGAGGGAAGATGTTGACGAGTGAAGGGGGCAAGTAGATTGTCCTCTTCGAGATCCACTACACATCTCCACCCTGAAGATGTGGAGAAGATCCTAGCCTATGAGCTCTTCCTTGAGGTGCTTCCTTCAGGTGCTTCCTTCAGGTGCTTCCTTGAGGTGCTTCCTTCAGGTGCTTCCTTCAGGTGCTTCCTTCGGGTGCTTCCTTCAGGTGCTTCCTTCAGGTGCTTCCTTCAGGTGCTTCCTTCAGGTGCTTCCTTCAGGTGCTTCCTTCAGGTGCTTCCTTCAGGTGCTTCCTTCAGGTGCTTCCTTCGGGTGCTTCCTTCAGGTGCTTCCTTCGGGTGCTTCCTTCGGGTGCTTCCTTCGGGTGCTTCCTTCAGGTGCTTCCTTCAGGTGCTTCCTTAAGGTGCTTCCTTCAGGTGCTTCCTTCAGGTGCTTCCTTCTGGTGCTTCCTTCAGGTGCTTCCTTCAGGTGCTTCCTTCAGGTGCTTCCTTCAGGTGCTTCCTTCTGTTGCTTCCTTCAGGTGCTTCCTTCAGGTGCTTCCTTCGGGTGCTTCCTTCGGGTGCTTCCTTCGGGTGCTTCCTTCAGGTGCTTCCTTCAGGTGCTTCCTTGAGGGGCTTCCTTGAAGTGCTTCCTTGAGGTGCTTCCTTGAGGTGCTTCCTTGAGGTGCTTCCTTCAGGTGCTTCCTTCAGGTGCTTCCTTCAGGTGCTTCCTTCAGGTGCTTCCTTGAGGTGCTTCCTTCAGGTGCTTCCTTGAGGTGCTTCCTTCAGGTGCTTCCTTCAGGTGCTTCCTTCAGGTGCTTCCTTCAGGTGCTTCCTTCTGGTGCTTCCTTCAGGTGCTTCCTTCGGGTGCTTCCTTCGGGTGCTTCCTTCGGGTGCTTCCTTCAGGTGCTTCCTTCAGGTGCTTCCTTCAGGTGCTTCCTTCAGGTGCTTCCTTCAGGTGCTTCCTTCAGGCGCTTCCTTCAGGCGCTTCCTTCAGGTGCTTCCTTCAGGTGCTTCCTTAAGGTGCTTCCCGTTCTCACGAACAGTTTATTGGTAATGAATAATAATTAGCTCATTAACAATTTATGTTTTTAGGGTCGGGCTTCAATTTAGATAATGTGGAATAACAGTTCTTAGCGTCCAGTATCCCTCTAGGAGCAGCAGTGCTTCTGGTGTTGATGCCTTGTCTTGCCTAAGGGAGAGATGTACTCAGCTAATTGTGCTTTGTGGGGGGTTGAGCTCTGGCTCTTTCGGTCAAATATTATGCGACGAGGATGGGATTCGAACCCACGCAGGGTGACCCTGTTGGATGTGTGAAGGTGGGTAGGTGGAGAGGGGAATGTTGATTGGTGGAAGGGAAAGGTGTTTAGAGGTGAAGGGGGAGGTGCTGAAGGGAAGGATGGGGAGGGGTTGGGGGGTTTGGAGGGTAAGAATTTCCTGGAGGGAGTCCTTCCCTCCCCTGGATGGAGTCTTTCCCTCCCCTGGAGGGAGTCCTTCCCTCCCCTGGAGGGAGTCCTTCCCTCCCCTGGAGGGAGTCCTTCCCTCCCCTGGAGGGAGTCCTTCCCTCCCCTGGAGGGAGTCCTTCCCTCCCCTGGAGGGAGTCCTTCCCTCCCCTGGAGGGAGTCCTTCCCTCCCCTGGAGGGAGTCCTTCCCTCCCCTGGAGGGAGTCCTTCCCTCCCCTGGAGGGAGTCCTTCCCTCCCCTGGAGGGAGTCCTTCCCTCCCCTGGAGGGAGTCCTTCCCTCCCCTGGAGGGAGTCCTTCCCTCCCCTGGAGGGAGTCCTTCCCTCCCCTGGAGGGAGTCCTTCCCTCCCCTGGAGGGAGTCCTTCCCTCCCCTGGAGGGAGTCCTTCCCTCCCCTGGAGGGAGTCCTTCCCTCCCCTGGAGGGAGTCCTTCCCTCCCCTGGAGGGAGTCCTTCCCTCCCCTGGAGGGAGTCCTTCCCTCCCCTGGAGGGAGTCCTTCCCTCCCCTGGAGGGAGTCCTTCCCTCCCCTGGAGGGAGTCCTTCCCTCCCCTGGAGGGAGTCCTTCCCTCCCCTGGAGGGAGTCCTTCCCTCCCCTGGAGGGAGTCCTTCCCTCCCCTGGAGGGAGTCCTTCCCTCCCCTGGAGGGAGTCCTTCCCTCCCCTGGAGGGAGTCCTTCCCTCCCCTGGAGGGAGTCCTTCCCTCCCCTGGAGGGAGTCCTTCCCTCCCCTGGAGGGAGTCCTACCCTCCCCTGGAGAGAGGACATCGTCAAGAAAATCTCAACTCATGCTGTGAGAGGCCAACATATACACACAGCACACAGTTCAACACACATGACGAGGTGGCCGAGTGGTTAAGGCGTTGGACTGCTAATCCAATAGGGTCTCCCTGCGTGGGTTCGAATCCCATCCTCGTCGCATAATATTTTGTGATTGAAACCTTTAGTCACGACTCGAGAACGGACTATTTCGGAAGCGCCTCGTGGCTGGCCCGGCACTTTTTTTAGTTTTATTTTTTTTATTTGTAATTATTTTCTACCACAGACGTGGCCTCACATTTATAATGCTAACCAGCATATATACATTTTCTTCTGTCCTCCATGGACAGGGTGAGAGATCTGTTAAACATATAGTTCAGGGATTTATTGAACAATCAACCACAGAAGGTGATTGTAGTGCTTTAAAAATGCGAACCTAAGCTACAGACAAATACATAGATACACAGAGTTACGTCTACCCTACATAAAGTGTTCCATGTGTTTTTCACAGTGTCATTAATGTGTATTTACAAATGTGAAATGCAAATCTGACAAGCTTCCACATTTCCTGTATACACATACATACATACATTATATATATATATATATATATATATATATATATATATATATATATATATATATATATATATATATATATATGTCGTACCTAGTAGTCAGAACGCACTTCTTAGCCTACTATGCAAGGCCCGATTTGCCTAATAAGCCAAGTTTTCCTGAATTAATATATTTTCTCTAATTTTTTTCTTATGAAATGGTAAAGCTACCCATTTCATTATGTATGAGGTCAATTTTATTTTATTGGAGTTAAAATTAACGTAGATATATGACCGAACCTAACCAACCCTACCTAACCGATCTCTATAGGTTAGGTTGGGTTAGGTAGCCGAAAAAGTTAGGTTAGGTTAGGTTAGGTAGGTTAGGTAGTCGAAAAACAATTATTTCATGAAAACTTGGCTTATTAGGCAAATCGGGCCTTGCATAGTAGGCTGAGAAGTGAGTTCTGGCTACTAGGTACGACATATATATATATATATATATATATATATATATATTATATATATATATATATATATATATATATATATATATATATATATATATATATATATATATTATGTATGTATGTGTATACAGGAAATGTGGAAGGATCTGCAAGATTTTCTGCCCTATTTTTACTTAAGCTTTGAAGTACTGCTTTAGAATCAGTGCAGATAACTGTGCCCTTAGTGTTTCGTTCAAGAAATCTTAACGCCATAACAATGGCAGTTAGGATCGACTTGAGAATAGTTCAGGACGGACCGAAACGTCGTCGTCCTTTCACTTTCTAGTGAGTGGTCTGGTCAACATTGGCAGTTAGCTCCGCTTGTGTAGAAGAGGCATAGTTCTCAATACGTGCTTTCTCTTAATTTCTGCGTTGAAAGGCATTATTCCTAATTACAGTGTATGTTGTACCAGCCCTGCCATTGACAGGATTAGATGACCCGTCAGTGTAGATATGATCTAATTCATCTCCGGCTTCTTTATAAATTTCCTCGAGATACTTGTGCCTCATTTCTTGTGGTATCATGTTGGATTTTTTCGTTGTCATTTCATTGATGATAATCCTGCATGAGTCATCCTCCCAGGGAGGTAACCTCTCTACAGGCAGGAGCTCACGGGCTTGCTCAAGCAGGTGAAGTTCTTCGAGACCGCAGACTGCTCTGTGATGCCATTTTTTGCTTCTCCTGTTTCCCCCTGAAAGTAGCACAGTACTCAGTTTTTTCTTGGTAATATTATTGTAATAGGGATCTCTGGCTATCCTAATCGCAAGTCTAGCATTCAGTGCCTTAATTCTGCTTTTAACACTAGGGAAGGACAACTCCATTTTTTTGAGATATATACAAGAGTTGTTACATTCTTGTACAGCCACTAGTACGCATAGCGTTTCGGGCAAGTCCTTAATCCTATGGTCCCTGGAATACGATCCCCTGCCGCGAAGAATCGTTTTTTCATCCAAGTACACATTTTACTGTTGCGTTAAAAAGAGGCTACAGTTAAGGAATTGCGCCCAGTAAATCCTCCCCGGCCAGGATACGAACTCATGACATAGCGCTCGCGGAACGCCAGGCGAGTGTCTTACCACTACACCACGGAGACTGTAATCTGTTATCTGACTGTAATCCTCTCGTAGATTAGACATTTTGGAAGTTCTAGGAACTCCAAAAATGATTGTCATGGCTTCATTTTGTATTTATTTTATTTATTTTATTTGATTTGAGATATATACAAGAGTTGTTACATTCTTGTACAGCCACTAGTACGCGTAGCGTTTCGGGCAAGTCCTTAATCCTATGGTCCCTGGAATACGATCCCCTGCCGCGAAGAATCGTTTTTTCATCCAAGTACACATTTTACTGTTGCGTTAAACAGAGGCTACAGTTAAGGAATTGCGCCCAGTAAATCCTCCCCGGCCAGGATACGAACCCATGACATAGCGCTCGCGGAACGCCAGGCGAGTGTCTTACCACTACACCACGGAGACTGTATTTCTTTCTGTATGCTTTCGAGCCTTCTCATATAGGTTTGTATGCAAGTTAGGGACACTGGCCTGTAGTTCAGTGCCTCTTGTCTATCCCCGCTTCTTGTATTTGTATTCTCCTAGTTGTGCTTGCGGGGGTTGAGCTCTGGCTCTTTGGTCCCGCCTCTCAACCGTCAATCAACAGGCGTTCAGATTCCTGAGCCTATCGGGCTCTATCATATCTACACTTGAAACTGTGAAACAATCTCTCGCTCATGTCTTAGCTTTGGTCCTTGTAAAGTGGCCTTTTTTTTTTTTTTTTTTAGTGTCCCCGCGGCCCGGTCCTCGACCAGGCCTCCACCCCACAGGAAGCAGCCCGTGACAGCTGACTAACGCCCAGGTACCTATTTTACTGCTAGGTAACAGGGGCATAGGGCGAAAGAAACTTTGTCCAGTGTGCTGTCCGCTCGGCCGACCGGCTTCTTGTGTGTGTGTGTGTGTGTGTGTGTGTGTGTGTGTGTGTGTGTGTGTGTGTGTGTGTGTGTGTGTGTGTACTCACCTAATTGTGCTTGCAGGGGTTGAGCTCTGGCTCTTTGGTCCCGCCTCTCAACTGTCAATCAACTGGTGTACAGATTCCTGAGCCTACTGGGCTCTGTCATATGTACATTTGAAACTGTGTATGGAGTCAGCCTCCACCACATCACTTCCTAGTGCATTCCATTTACAAACTATTCTAACAATGAAAAAGTTTGTCTAATATCTCTGTGGCTCATTTGGGTACTCAGCTTCCACCTGTGTCCCCTTGTGCGTGTATCACCTGTGTTAAATAATCCATCTTTGTCTACCCTGTCAATTCCCCAGAGAATTTTGTATGTGGTGATCATGTCTCCCTGAGCTCTTCTGTCTTCCAGCGACGTGAGGTACGATTCATGCAGCCTGTCCTCATAACTCATTTCTCTTAGTTCTGGGTACGGCAAGGTACGAGCTTCAAGCTGGGGCCGCATGTTTGTATTCACCTATTTGTGCTTGTGGGGGTTGAACTTTGGCTCTTTGGTCCCGTTTCTCAATTGTGTGTGTGTGTACTCACCTAGTTGTGCTTGCGGGGGTTGAGCTCTAGCTCTTTGGTCCACAATCTGCTCCTTGAGTGCATTCCATTTTTCCACAACTCTCACTCTAAAAGAATACTTCCTAACATCTCTGTGACTCATCTGAGTTTCCATCTTCCACCCATGTCCCCTCGTTCTGTTAGTATTACGTGTGAACATTTCGTCTATTTCCACTCTGTCAATCCCCCTGAGTATTTTATACGTTCCTATCATGTCCCCTCTCTCCCTTCTTGTTTTTCTAGTGCCGTAAGTCACCACCACCACAGTCACCACTACCACACCCACCACTACCACAGTCACCACTACCACAGTCACCACTACCACAGTCACCACTACCACAGTCACCACCACCACTACCACACCCACCACCACCACAGTGGCGGCTGTGGCAGCGGGTGCAGAGGAGTGGAGCAGGATCAGACTAGTAGTGTTGAGTATGGTGGCTAGATGCCTTGTACCACACACTGAACCACACCACCCCCCATGTCCCCCCCCCCACGGGATCTACAACCCCCACGCATGCCACGAATGCTGAAAACGCATGCATGGGCTCAGCAACAACCGGCTGAGCGGGGCTCGAACGCGGGGTGGTGTCCGTTGCAGCATCTGGGGCGAAGCTGACTGAAGGCTGATGCTGGCAGGTTGAGTGGGCCTTGAGTGCACGCGCGGGAGGTGAGCGTAATTGGGCCTTGCGTGCGGGGGTGAGAGAGGCGGTGTGGCCAGGAGTGTGCAAGGGGGGGGGGGAGGGGGGGGTTCTAATGCACTCAAGGTTCAATGGTCTCTAAGCCAGGGAGAGCCACCCCCTCTCTTCCTCCCTCACCCCTCTCTCTCTCTCTCTCTCTCTCTCTCTCTCTCTCTCTCTCTCTCTCTCTCTCTCTCTCTCTCTCTCTCTCTCTCTCTCTCTCTCTCTCTCTCTTTTTGGGGAGAGAGAGAGGGGGAGGAAGAGGCACAGGTGAGGGGAAATTTAGAAGTGAGGGCCCCGTGGCTGCCACGTGAGAGGGGGGGGGGAGGGGAGTTCCATGGAGGGGGGGGGAGGGAGGGAGGGTGTTGGATTGCTCAGGGGGACTATTCAGGGGGGGGGAGCTAGTTTATGAGACGGAGTAGTTCGATGGTAGAAGAGGGTTTCATGGAGAGGGAAGAGGGGGGGGGGATAGTTATGGTGGAAGGGGTTCAGGGTGGGATGGGGGTTGATAAGAAGGGAAGGGAGTAAATGATGGGGAGGTGAAGGGCCACCTGAAGGGCGGAGAGTGAGGAGTTGGGGCGTCCGTGTGTTGGGGGGGGAGCGTCCGTAGGGATGGTGGGCGTCCGTGGGGTGGGGGGGCGTCCGTAGGGGTGGGGGTGGGAGAGAGGGCTTCCGTAAGGGTGGGGGACGTCCGTGGAGGTGGGGGGGGCGTCCGTGGGGTGGGGGTGGGGCGTCCGTAGGGGTGGGGGGCGTCCATGGGGGGTGGGGGTGGGTGAGGGGCGTCCGTAGGGGGTGGGGGTGGGTGAGGGGCGTCCGTGGAGGTGGGGGTGGGTGGGGGCCGTCCGTGGGGGTGGGGGCCGTCCGTGGGGGTGGGGGCCGTCCGTGGGGGTGGGGGTGAAGTAGCTGGGTATTGTTGGGGTCGGAAGATGGAGTGGGGGGGAGGAGTGAGTGGGGGGAGGGACGGGGGGGGGGGACAGGTTCGAGCGATGACCAGACCAACTCCGGTTTATGGTGGCGGTGGTCTCCAAGACCCGCAGCATCCGCGATCATTAACATCTCTCGTCCAGCGCGCTTAACCCGGCGAGTGCTATAGCCCAGGTAGATAGAGCCGCCGCCGGGTATAGAGACCTCCACCCGCGTCTCCAGCCTCCTTATCAATCAACAGTTATATGAACACCCGGACGCAGGTTCGAATCCTCGTCACGGCCCTTTTGGATTTGTTCAACAGTTATATGAAAGTGTTCATTTTCAGCTGATCGGCGTTGGTATTAAATTGGTGATGTCCTCAGGGAGGATAGTACGTTGTTCCTACAGCTGGGAAGGATAGTACGTTGTTCCTACAGCTGGGAAGGATAGTACGTTGTTCCTACAGCTGGAAAGGATAGTACGTTGTTTCTACAGCTGGGAAGGATAGTACGTTGTTTCTCCAGCTGGGAAGGATAGTACGTTGTTCCTACAGCTGGGAAGGATAGTACGTTGTTCCTACAGCTGGGAAGGATAGTACGTTGTTCCTACAGCTGGGAAGGATAGTACGTTGTTCCTACAGCTGGGAAGGATAGTACGTTGTTTCTCCAGCTGGAAAGGATAGTACGTTGTTCCTACAGCTGGGAAGGATAGTACGTTGTTTCTCCAGCTGGAAAGGATAGTACGTTGTTCCTACAGCTGGGAAGGATAGTACGTTGTTTCTCCAGCTGGAAAGGATAGTACGTTGTTTCTCCAGCTGGGAAGGATAGTACGTTGTTCCTACAGCTGGGAAGGATAGTACGTTGTTCCTACAGCTGGGAAGGATAGTACGTTGTTTCTCCAGCTGGAAAGGATAGTACGTTGTTCCTACAGCTGGGAAGGATAGTACGTTGTTCCTACAGCTGGGAAGGATAGTACGTTGTTTCTCCAGCTGGGAAGGATAGTACGTTGTTTCTCCAGCTGGGAAGGATAGTACGTTGTTTCTACAGCTGGGAAGGATAGTACGTTGTTTCTCCAGCTGGGAAGGATAGTACGTTGTTTCTCCAGCTGGGAAGGATAGTACGTTGTTTCTACAGCTGGGAAGGATAGTACGTTGTTCCTACAGCTGGGAAGGATAGTACGTTGTTCCTACAGCTGGGAAGGATAGTATGTTGTTCCTACAGCTGGGAAGGATAGTACGTTGTTCCTACAGCTGGGAAGGATAGTACGTTGTTTCTCCAGCTGGGAAGGATAGTACGTTGTTTCTCCAGCTGGGAGGATAGTACGTTGTTTCTCCAGCTGGGAAGGATAGTACGTTGTTTCTACAGCTGGGAGGATAGTAGGCGCCTTCTCTAGCCGCGGGGGGGGGGTGTTGGGGGGGGGTTTATACACCTGAGTTTGGAGTGTATTAATAATGTATAATACATGTTTAGTGGTGGTTGTTAGTGGTATTATCTTGAGGTTATCGTCAGATGATTTCGGGGCTTTAGTCTCCCCGCGGCCCGGTCCTCGACCAGGCCTCCACCCCCAGGAAGCAGCCCGTGACAGCTGACTAACACCCAGGTACCTTATTTTACTGCTAGGTAAAAGGGGCATAGGGTGAAAGAAACTCTGCCCATTGTTTCTCGCCGGCGCCCGGGATCGAACCCGGGACCACAGGATCTCAAGTCCAGTGTGCTGTCCGCTCGGCCGACCGGCTCCCTGGTGGTAGTGTTGTGGTGGTGACTATGGTAGTGGTATGGTGTAGTTGTTAGTGGAGGTACTGGTTAATGGTCACTATCGCAGGTGCAGGTTAGTGGAGGTACTGGTTAATGGTCACTATCGCAGGTGCAGGTTAGTGGAGGTACTGGTTAATGGTCACTATCGCAGGTGCAGGTTAGTGGAGTTACTGGTTAATGGTCACTATCGCAGGTGCAGGTTAGTGGAGGTACTGGTTAATGGTCACTATCGCAGGTGCAGGTTAGTGGAGTTACTGGTTAATGGTCACTATCGCAGGTGCAGGTTAGTGGAGGTACTGGTTAATGGTCACTATCGCAGGTGCAGGTTAGTGGAGGTACTGGTTAATGGTCACTATCGCAGGTGCAGGTTAGTGGAGGTACTGGTTAATGGTCACTATCGCAGGTGCAGGTTAGTGTAGGTACTGGTTAATGGTCACTATCGCAGGTGCAGGTTAGTGTAGGTACTGGTTAATGGTCACTATCGCAGGTGCAGGTTAGTGTAGGTGCTGGGCGTAGTGTTCGTCACTGGTGGAGATGGCCTCTGGTCAATACTTCGTGGTTATAACTATATGCGACCCAAGAAACAACTGTGATTACATACTGATGTTCGAGAGAGAGAGAACTGCATCGTACAGTCCTATATACATAGGCTCGCCACATCCTTGTGACAGCCAATGTGCGAGAGAGATCCAACCATCCCCCTGGCACCCCGGGCTCCCTCAGCCTCCGGAGTCGACCAACAAGAACTGGCCCACAGTATATCCTGTCGCCCCCACCACCCTCCCAGGCAGGCAGGAATGTATGTACTCGCCACTCTGGCTGTATAATTTTGCGTTCACTCTCCTCTTGTCATGAAACAGGACCATTATTGGTGTCAAATGACGGTTTGAGAGTTTATTTGTACAATTACATTCCAAATGGAAAAGAACACACATATACACACTCTATATATATATATATGTATATATATATATTTATATATATATATATATATATATATATATATATATATATATATATATATATATATATATAAATGTCGTACCTAGTAGCCAGAACGCACTTCTCAGCCTACTATGCAAGGCCCGATTTGCCTAATATGCCAAGTTTTCATGAAATAATTGTTTTTCGACTACCTAACCTACCTAACCTAACCTAACCTAACTTTTTTGGCTACCTAACCGAACCTAACCTATAGAGATAGGTTAGGTTAGGTAGGGTTGGTTAGGTTCGGTCATATATCTACGTTAATATTAATTCCAATAACAAAAAATTGACCTCATACATAATGAAATGGGTAGCTTTATCATTTCATAAGAAAAAAATTAGAAAAAATGTATTAATTCAGGAAAACTTGGCTTATTAGGCAAATCGGGCCTTGCATAGTAGGCTCAGAAGTGCGTTCTGGCTACTAGGTACGACATAAATATATATATATATATATATATATATATATATATATATATATATATATATATATATATATATATATACATATAATGTGTGTGTTTGTCTGTGTGTAAATGTTCGTTTGTTCAAAATCGCTAATTTTCGAAAGTTCTTTCACCGATTACTTTGAAATGTTGACACACCTTTGTATTCGAATACGAGCGTGTTTTTATATACCTACTATTATAGATGTCAAACCTGTGACAGGTAAATCCATGTTTTTTGTAAAAACTGTTTTTTTTTATGTGAGGGAATGGTGGGGAGGACGAAGGGACAGGGGAGTGGGGAATGGTTGGAAGGACGAGGAGATGGGAAAGGGGAGAATGGTTGGTACAACGTGGGGACGTAATACCAATCATTCAGCGTGCGTCCGTCCGTATGTCCGTGCGTCTCATCGGGAGAGTGATAACGGATGTTTATAAAGGATATTTAATTTTTGATGAAACATCTGTTTAGCCGGGAGTTAAAAGCGGCTCTGTATATCAACTGATGCTCAATGTGGGCTCAAGGAATAATAATTCATTTGACAGGAACTCTTCCTTCTTGAGCCCAATTTTATCTACTGATATTCAATAATTGACAGGGAAGGCCTCATTCCTGCTTGTCTAAGATCATGGCGTTATCAGTTGAGGAAGATATATGCAGTCAGTTCCATTTCCACTCAAGATGTCTATCATAGCTATAACTCCCATCACAGCGTCAGGAAGTATATCAACCTTGTTGTTTTTCTTATCTTTCATACACTTGTACCAAAGCTCTGGGTGAGTGAGTGGGTGAGTGAGTGGGTGCAAGTGTTCCTGACTGTATCACCCGTGTAGCTTTCGTCTTTGAAGTACATTAAACTGGTTTCTATTTTCATCATCCATCTGTATCTTCACTTTTCTTCATGCAGGTCTTCTTGGTTTTCGTGCTTATGGCGGCCCACTTAGGAAAAGGCCCACTTAGGAAAAGGCCCACTTAGGAAAAGGCCCACTTAGGACCTAACCAACCACAGATTAGAGAACTACTTAGATTCTGTGACAAATTTTCACTCAATCAGCAGATATCGGAGCCAACGAGAAATGAAAATATTCTAGATCTGGTCTTTACGAACAATGAAGACATTATCAGAGACATTACGATATCAGATACCACATATTCAGATCACAAGCTCATTGAAGTGCAAACGACCATCAATACTCAGAATAGACCTAAAACGTTGATAAAGCGAGAGGGGCTATTCAGTAAATTCAATTTTAATAATAAAAGGATAGACTGGGAGATAATAAACAGGGAACTTACAAACGTTCCATGGGGAACTGTTCTAAGTAATACAAGTACTACAGAAGGAATAGAAAAACTGACTTCAGAAGCGTATCAAGTCTGTCTGAAACATGTTCCTTTGAGGAAAGCCAGAAAGAGATCTAACGTAGAAAGAGAACGCAGACGACACTATAAACGCAGGAAAAAAATAACGGAACTGCTTATGCAGACACGAATTTCCCGTCAAAGAAGGAATAATTTAAATAGGGAGATTGAAGAAATCGAGCGGAAATTGAAACACTCATATGAAACTGAAGAAAGGCAGTTAGAACAGAAAGCCATTCAGGAAATAAAGAAAAATCAAAAATATTTCTTCTCATATGCGAAATCAAAAGCAAAAACCATTGCCAGTATTGGACCTATTCGTACAAGTGAAGGTTCATACACGGAGGATGACAAAGAAATTAGTGAAATCCTAAAAAAGCAGTATGAGGACATGTTTAGCACTCCAATAAACAACATGAAGGTGGAAGATCCAGACAATTTCTTTATGCGGGATATTCAAACCCCTGTAAATATAACTGATATAAACACGAGCGCACTAAATTTTGAAAAAGAAATTGAAAACATGCCCATGCACTCGGCCCCAGGTCCAGACTCATGGAATTCAATATTTATAAAGAAATGCAAAGTGCCGGTAGCACAGGCACTCAGTATAGTATGGAGGAAGAGCTTGGACACGGGGGAGATACCAGATGCACTTAAAGTAGCAGACATAGCCCCTCTACACAAGGGAGGGAGCAAAGCATTGGCAACAAATTATAGACCAGTTGCACTAACATCGCACATCATAAAAGTATTTGAGAGAGTGATTAGGAGTCAGGTCACCAATTTCATGGAGACCAATGACCTTCACAACCCAGGCCAACATAGATTTCGAACGGGAAGATCGTGCCTCTCACAGCTACTTGAGCACTACGACAAAGTCACTGAGGCATTAGAAGAGAAACAGAATGCTGATGTGATATACACGGACTTCGCAAAGGCTTTCGATAAATGTGACCATGGCGTGATAGCACACAAAATGAAGTCAATGGGAATAACCGGTAAAGTAGGACGCTGGATACTCAGTTTTCTGTCAAACAGGACTCAGCGAGTAACGGTCAACCATATAAAATCTAGTCCAAGTGCAGTGAAAAGCTCTGTACCTCAGGGTACAGTCCTTGCACCGCTGCTTTTCCTTATTCTCATATCAGATATAGACAAAAATACAAGTCACAGCTTCGTATCATCCTTTGCAGATGACACAAAAATCAGTATGAAAATTACCTCGGCTGAGGACATTGAAAAACTTCAAGCTGATATTAATAAAGTTTTCGACTGGGCATCAGAAAATAACATGATGTTTAACAGTGATAAATTCCAGGTACTCAGGTACGGTAAAAATGAGGACCTTAAACATAATACAGAGTACAAAACACAATCAAATGTACCCATAGTAGGAAAACAGCATGTAAAGGATTTGGGAATAATAATGTCTGACGACCTAACGTTTAAGGAGCATAACCAAGCAAATATTGCGACAGCCAGAAAAATGATAGGATGGATTACGAGAACTTTCAAATCCAGGGACCCCATCACAATGGTTGTACTCTTCAAGTCACTTGTGTTGTCCCGTCTTGAGTACTGTTTAGTACTCACTTCCCCCTTCAGAGCAGGAGAGATTGCTGAAATAGAGGGAATACAGAGAACATATACGGCACGCATAGACGCAATAAAGCACCTAAATTATTGGGATCGTCTCAAAGCCCTCCAAATGTACTCACTAGAAAGAAGACGAGAGAGATATCAAATAATATACACCTGGAAGATACTGGAGGGCCAAGTACCAAATCTACACAGTAAAATAACAACGTACTGGAGTAAACGATATGGAAGAAAATGTAGAATAGAACCAATGAAGAGCAGAGGTGCCATAGGCACAATCAGAGAACACTGTATAAACATCAGAGGTCCGCGGTTGTTCAACGTCCTCCCAGCAAGCATAAGAAATATTGCCGGAACAACCGTGGACATTTTCAAGAGGAAACTAGATTTATTCCTCCAAGGAGTGCCGGACCAACCGGGCTGTGGTGGGTATGTGGGCCTGCGGGCCGCTCCAAGCAACAGCCTGGTGGACCAAACTCTCACAAGTCAAGCCTGGCCTCGGGCCGGGCTTGGGGAGTAGAAGAACTCCCAGAACCCCATCAACCAGGTATCAACCAGGTATCAACCAGGTATCAACCAGGTATCAACCAGGTATCAACCAGGACTATAGCCAGAGTGCTGGAGGCACTGAAGGGATGGGAGCTATCAGGGGGGAAAAGCGCCAAGCCATTACGACTATATAGCACCGAGAAGGGGACAGGATAAGGATTTGGGATGAAACCGGGGGGGAGGAAGGGGGAAAGGAATGGTGCCCAACCACTTGGATGGTCGGGGATTGAACGCCGACCTGCATGAAGCGAGACCGTCGCTCTACCGTCCAGCCCAAGTGGTTAGGCCATCGTCACCACCAATAATCAAGGTTGCAAACCCGTTAAGATTTCAAGATTTCAACTTAGATTCACCAGAGCAGAAGAGAGACAACACATAGTCAGGGAAGAGAGCTGAGACTTGAGACGTCCACTCGGGGCCAAGCACGTCTTCCCACTGACAGAACTTTTTTTTTTTTTTTTTTTTTTTGTGATATATACAAGAGTTGTTACATTCTTGTACAGCCACTAGTACGCGTAGCGTTTCGGGCAAGTCCTTAATCCTATGGTCCCTGGAATACGATCCCCTGCCGCGAAGAATCGTTTTTTCATCCAAGTACACATTTTACTGTTGCGTTAAACAGAGGCTACAGTTAAGGAATTGCGCCCAGTAAATCCTCCCCGGCCAGGATACGAACCCATGACATAGCGCTCGCGGAACGCGGAACGCGGAACTTGACCTTACACACAGAGATCACACTAACGGGATGCATCAAATGAACAAATCCACAAGGGCCGTGACGAGGATTCGAACCGGCGTCCGGGAGCATCCCAGACACTGCCTTCATCGACTGAGCTACGACAGGGTAAAAAGGGATGAAACCGAAGTTCTACTGAACTTACTGGATCCTGCAGCCTCTCCGAGGCACAAACCAGGATTTTACACCCCCCCCCCCCCCGCACCCGAGCTATGTCAACAGGCCGTTCTCAGCCTGTTGTCGTAGCTCAGTCGATTAAGGCAGTGTCTGGGATGCTCCCGGACGCAGGTTCGAATCCTCGTCACTGCCCTTGTGGATTTGTTCATTTTATGCATCACGTATGGAGTCAGTCTCCACCACATCACTGTGAAATACGCAGCTAGGATGGATGATCCATGCGGGTGACAAACGTTAGGATGATCCATACGGGTGACAAACGGGTTAGGATGATCCATGCGGGTGACAAACAGGTTAGGATGATCCATGCGAGTGACAAACGGGTTAGGATGATCCATGCGGGTGACAAACGTTAGGATGATCCATGCGGGTGACAAACGGGTTAGGATGATCCATGCGGGTGACAAACGTTAGGATGATCCATACGGGTGACAAACGGGTTAGGATGATCCATGCGGGTGACAAACAGGTTAGGATGATCCATGCGGGTGACAAACGTTAGGATGATCCATACGGGTGACAAACAGGTTAGGATGATCCATGCGGGTGACAAACAGGTTAGGATGATCCATGCGGGTGACAAACGGGTTAGGATGATACATGCGAGTGACAAACGGGTTAGGATGATCCATGCGGGTGACAAACAGGTTAGGATGATCCATGCGGGTGACAAACAGGTTAGGATGATCCATGCGGGTGACAAACGGGTTAGGATGATCCATACGGGTGACAAACGGGTTAGGATGATCCATGCGGGTGACAAACGGGTTAGGATGATCCATGCGGGTGACAAACGTTAGGATGATCCATACGGGTGACAAACGGGTTAGGATGATCCATGCGGGTGACAAACAGGTTAGGATGATCCATGCGGGTGACAAACAGGTTAGGATGATCCATGCGGGTGACAAACGGGTTAGGATGATCCATGCGGGTGACAAACAGGTTAGGATGATCCATGCGGGTGACAAACGGGTTAGGATGATCCATGCGGGTGACAAACAGGTTAGGATGATCCATGCGGGTGACAAACGGGTTAGGATGATACATGCGAGTGACAAACGGGTTAGGATGATACATACAGGCGACACAGGAGACTAAGGCCTGCCTGGGTGTGCTGGAGAGAGCATCGCTGCCCGAGGAGCAGCTCACCGACTGGTATCTCACCCTCGCAGGCACCTCCATCCCCAGCGGCAGCTCTCATATGCAGAGTGTCCCCAGATCCTTATCCCCTGAAGTGGAGGTCAAGGTGGCTATAGTGCTCTGGGCGGGGGTATGAGTATGCTCTGGGCGGGGGTATGAGTATGCTCTGGGCGGGGGTATGAGTATGCTCTGGGCGGGGGTATAAGTATGCTCTGGGCATGAGTATGTTGGGTGGGTTCCACATACTGCAACTTGCAGGATATGGTTAGTGTCTCATGCCTCACCGAAACGGTGTCGAATTTGGTGATCTAGAATTCAACTGGAAGGATGAGGAATATGTCGCATTCGCGTCTCATCTGTTCACCCGTGAGAAATGTCAAGCGTGTCGTATGCGTGCCAGAATGATGTTGGGTGCCAGACCCAGGTCTTCACAATGTCTTATTGATGTAACTTCCCTTCGACACACGGGTTCGAATCCTTCTCATGGCCCTCTATTGATCTCATTGATACATCATGTTACGTCACCATGGTAGGAGCACCATGGGATTGGTGGCCATGGGATTGGTGGATTGGGGGAGGGGTCCCACCACGAGGAATGCAAGAGCTGCAGATTTACACGTGTGGCAGGAATAAATAGTGAAGCAAGGAAGGGAAGGTATGGTGATGATGGTGATGATGGTGGTGGCCAGGCCAGAGAGACAGGTGGAGATGATGATAGTGTTGAGAAAAAAGAGGCACGATGAAGAGATAGTATTGAGTATGGAAGCTGGAGGCGGGTGGTAGGAGATGAAAAGGTTCAGGAGAGAGAGAGAAAGGATAGAGAGTGGTGGAGAGCAGGGAGTCTCATTGTCTGGGGATGTGATGGGTGGTGGAGAAGGAAGGGGTGGATGATGGGAGGAATGGGGGGAGGGGGGGAGTGAGGTGGGTGTGAGAAGGAAGAGGGTGGCGGGTAGAAGGACGGGGATGCAGAGAATGAGAGATATCGAGAAGAAAGAGAGAGAGAGAGACAGACAGACAGACAGAGAGAGGGTGTAGCCGACCCTCGACAAAGGTTGAACCACGACCAGGGGATAAGACCTTTCTAAATTGTACGTTAGAATGAACGTTAAATACAGTAATCGAAGGCCACTATATCATGTCATGCACTCCGCTCTCTTGGCCACAGTGTCGTGGTCACACTGCATGGCCCGTCTCATGGCCACAGTGTCGTGGTCACACTGCATGGCCCGTCTCATGGCCACAGTGTCGTGGTCACACTGCATGGCCCGTCTCATGGCCACAGTGTCGTGGTCACACTGCATGGCCCGTCTCATGGCCACAGTGCATGACTGCACTGTGCACTCATGCACTCTAGTTCAATGAATTCATAAAGACTCTCCCATGCATTTGTAAGGTGATGGTACAGTGGTACAGCACTCGGCTTTGCATCACGCGGATATATATATATATATATATATATATATATATATATATATATATATATATATATATATATATATATATATATATATATATATATATATATATATATATATTTCTAGTCTGACGCGACACTTGAGCGCGTTTCATAAAACTTATTACATTTTCAAAGACTTTAGTTTACACATACACAACTGAATAGAACTTACACATCTCCGATTTGTTTATATCTACATTTGAGTGAGGTGGATGGGGTGAGGTGGCATTAATAGGGTATTAATTTCATCAACACAAGACAGAACACGAAACAATGGGTATTGAATGGAAGTGATTGTAGAAAGCCTATTGGTCCATATTTCTTGATGCTTCTATATTGAACCGGAGTCTTGAGGTGGGTAGAATATAGTTGTGCATTAATTGGCTGTTGATTGCTGGTGTTGACTTTTTAATGTGTAGTGCCTCGCAAACGTCAAGCCGCCTGCTATCGCTGTATCTATCGATGATTTCTGTGTTGTTTACTAGGATTTCTCTGGCGATAGTTTGGTTGTGGGAAGAGATTATATGTTCCTTAATGGAGCCCTGTTGCTTATGCATCGTTAAACGCCTAGAAAGAGATGTTGTTGTCTTGCCTATATACTGGTTTTTTTGGAGCTTACAGTCCCCAAGTGGGCATTTGAAGGCATAGACGACGTTAGTCTCTTTTAAAGCGTTCTGTTTTGTGTCTGGAGAGTTTCTCATGAGTAGGCTGGCCGTTTTTCTGGTTTTATAGTAAATCGTCAGTTGTATCCTCTGATTTTTGTCTGTAGGGATAACGTTTCTATTAACAATATCTTTCAGGACCCTTTCCTCCGTTTTATGAGCTGTGGAAAAGAAGTTCCTGTAAAATAGTCTAATAGGGGGTATAGGTGTTGTGTTAGTTGTCTCTTCAGAGGTTGCATGGCTTTTCACTTTCCTTCTTATGATGTCTTCGATGAAACCATTGGAGAAGCCGTTATTGACTAGAACCTGCCTTACCCTACAGAGTTCTTCGTCGACTTGCTTCCATTCTGAGCTGTGGCTGAGAGCACGGTCGACATATGCGTTAACAACACTCCTCTTGTACCTGTCTGGGCAGTCGCTGTTGGCATTTAGGCATATTCCTATGTTCGTTTCCTTAGTGTAGACTGCAGTGTGGAAACCTCCGCTCTTTTCCATGACTGTTACATCTAGAAAGGGCAGCTTCCCATCCTTTTCCATCTCGTAAGTGAAACGCAGCACGGAACTCTGCTCAAACGCCTCCTTCAGCTCCTGCAGATGTCTGACATCAGGTACCTGTGTAAAAATGTCGTCAACATACCTGCAGTATATGGCCGGTTTCAAGTTCATGTCGACTAAGACTTTTTGCTCGATGGTACCCATGTAAAAGTTTGCAAACAGGACACCTAGGGGAGAACCCATGGCGACCCCATCTACTTGCTTATACATGTGCCCATCCGGGCTCAAGAAGGGTGCCTCTTTAGTACAAGCTTGGAGTAGTTTCCTTAGAATATTTTCTGGTATGTCAAGAGGAGTACAGGCTGGATCACGATACACTCTGTCGGCTATCATCCCGATTGTCTCGTCCACAGGTACGTTGGTGAACAGTGATTCTACGTCCAACGAGGCTCTTATCCCTGTGGCCCGTGTGCCCCGCAGTAAGTCAACAAATTCCTTTGGAGACTTCAGGCTGAAGGCGCAAGGGACATAAGGAGTCAGCAGGCCGTTGAGTCACTTCGCCAGTCTGTACATAGGTGTGGGTATCTGGCTAATGATTGGCCGAAGTGAGCTGTGGAAAAGAAGTTCCTGTAAAATAGTCTAATAGGGGGTATAGGTGTTGTGTTAGTTGTCTCTTCAGAGGTTGCATGGCGTTTCACCTTCCTTTGCAAACTTCCTTAGCCATGCAACCTCTGAAGAGTTTCAGAGGTTGAAGAGAGAAGATGCGAAATTCTGGGGGTGTGAGTTTTCAGTTGCATATATGCCTGGAGACCGTTCATGCTTGTTCGCATTTGTGTTCCTCACGTGTGCCCCAAAGAATGAGGTGATTTGATAAAATACCATGCCCAAGATTACCAACAGAGTGCCGGCGGGGGGATGGGGAATTAGCCTCGGCTACCCTCCTCTTTTTGTCTTGTCGTGTTGGTCGAGTGGTTAAGGGATCCTGTACATCAGATGCATTGCTTCTGGCAGTATGCGTTCGAGTCACTTCTGGGGTGGGAGTTTTCAGTTATATAAATATATATATATATATATATATATATATATATATATATATATATATATATATATATATATATATATATATATATATACAATGCTGTTGGCTCTGTTTTCCGTCACAGACCTGGCGACCAATGGCTGTACTGCCTCTGTGGGGACTGCATCGTGTCGTCTAATGTTACACATTTGCTCTTCTTCCAAGTACTTTGCTGGTCTGTGGACAATTACTCGTCTGCATACCTTCTTCCCCCTGAAGCCTCGAGCAGGGAAATGGGTCTATAATTTGCACCTTTACCCTAACACCCATTCCTTCGCCACACATCCCCCGCGCCACTCAAATCTCGCCCCAGTGACCCATTAACCTAAGACACGGAATTGAATGCGTCCCGGCACGCCGGGGCATTCCTGGCGGTCATTAGTGACTGATGGCTTATTGTGATGGTTCCTTGCGCGAGGCTCATGCGCCCTGCGTCCGGTACCTGTTGAACGTCCGCGCTTGGAGGAGGAGGGGGATGAGGATAAGGATGAGGAGAAGGAGGATGAAGAGGAGGAAGCGGAGAGGGAGGAGAGGTTCTTGTATGGTATTGAGTATCTGTAAGGTGGAGCCAAGGAGGAGGAGGCGGCGGGCCGGTTGATGGGGTACCTTACCTTGAGGTTACCTTGAGGTGCTTCCGGGGCTTAGCGTCCCCGCGGCCCGGTCGTCGACCAGGCCTCTTGGTTGCTAGACTGATCAACCAGGCTGTTGGACGCGGCTGCTCGCAGCCTGACATATGAGTCACAGCCTGGTTGATCAGGTATCCTTTGGAGGTGCTTATCCAGGGTAAAGTATGTTGGGGAGGATAAAATTAGGGAGGTAGTGGTAGGGTAAAGAGGGCCGAGGGTTAGAGGGGTAAGGGATAGCCTGAAGGTTAGAGGTATAGGTCACAAATGAGAGTTAGAGGATAGGGAAGGGTTAGTGGGCAGAAGAGGAGAGGTGCAGGGAGGAGAAGGTAGGTAGGTAGGAAGGGAGGGACGCGGTCAGGTCAGAAACGCTACATCATCGTGCCATCACCAGCAACAAAGGCCTGGGTCATGCCCCCCCCCCCCCCAGCTCCCACTACCCATGCCCCGAGAAGCTATGGCACAGCGTCTGGAGCACCTTAGTGCTGCCATATTAGGCGCCCTGCTACCTCCTCAGCCGACGGTAACTACCCGCCGACGGTAACTACCCTGCCAACTACCCGCTACAATGTCCGCCGACGCATTCCCGATGGATATAAGGTTAAGATACTGTTAAAAAAAAATTTAAATTTTGCCCCGAGGGGCGAGTTTATTGGGCAGCGCCACTCATCTTGTGGGTGAACATACCGCCATAGTGACAGTATTGGGAAGCGTCACTCATCCTGTGAGTGGACACACCGCCATAGTGACAGTATTGGGCAGCGCCACTCATCCTGTGAGTGGACACACCGCCATAGTGACAGTATTGGGCAGCGCCACTCATCCTGTGAGTGGACACACCGCCATAGTGACAGTATTGGGCAGCGCCACTCATCCTGTGAGTGGACACACCGCCATAGTGACAGTATTGGGCAGCGCCACCCATCCACAAACTTCTAACATGACTCAACATAAAGCTCCATGTTGGACGTGGAAACAAGGCTCCATTTAGACGTGGAAATAAAGCTCCATGTAGGACGTGGAAATAAAGCTCCATGTTGGACGTGGAAATAAGGCTCTATGTTGGACGTGGAAATAAGGCTCCATGTTGGACGTGCAAATAAGGCTCCATGTTGGACATGGAAATAAGGCTTCATGTGGTATATAATCTGACACAAGTTTGTGGACGCTTCTCAAAGGCACTGTAATATACCCAAGTTTTGGTATCTGTGTTTCTCCAGTTAAAGAATAAAATTAAACGATTGATGAGGCCAACGACGTAAGTCCTTCCTAGGGTGGGGTGCCTAGGGTGGGGTGCCTAGGGTGGGGTGCCTAGGGTGGGGTGCCTAGGGTGGGGTGCCTAGGGTGGGTGTCAAAAGTCAAATATAATAATTAATGTAAGATGCAATAAACAGTCACGTCACACACAGTCAAGATGTAAATGCATGTCAATTATTTAATGCGTTAACGCTTAAGGTAAGAGGTGGGTGGGAAGCGTGTCAATCTCCACGGGCGATAGGGATCTCATTGCGACTCTGGTGGTATAGCGAGGAGGGAGTTGGCAGTAATGCGCTCTTGAAGAGACAAGACATAGACAGGGAGAGATAGACAGAGACAGGGAGAGATAGACAGAGACAGGGAGAGATAGACAGGGACAGGGAGAGATAGACAGAGACAGGGAGAGATAGACAGAGACAGGGAGAGATAGACAGAGACAGGGAGAGATAGACAGAGACAGGGAGAGATAGACAGAGACAGGGAGAGATAGACAGAGACAGGGAGAGAGAGACAAAGACAGTTTTGACCCCCCCTGAAAGTTCTGGTAGTCCTTCAGACGTGTACAGGTTCCTAAGGCTACACCCTCGTAAATGAACGTTTACGGCGAAGTCATCACGTATCAACATAAGCATCGACTACGACTCATCTTTCGTATCTCCAATTGTGTGACATTGACTCTCACACAACCCTGAAGATAAAGTGTCACGAATACTTGACAGGAGAAATAGACTTCAGCCTGTTAGCCTGTGACAGGCTAGAGTCACCACCCTTTCCTACTGCACGATACTTGGCTAATATATATATATATATATATATATATATATATATATATATATATATATATATATATATATATATATATTTGTGATCATTGTTGCATATATATATATATATATATATATATATATATATATATATATATATATATATATATATATATATATATATATATATATATATAATATAATATTATATGAACTGTCTCGTTGTTTCCTCTGCTGCTATGTTCATTTTAGACGTGTACTAACGCTCCCCTATACTAAGCACGCGTCATAATGCCATAGCGGTTCACAATGGCTGTAGACAATTCAATTTATTTCTTTATTATGCACCCCATACCCATCCCGTGGGCGGTGGTGTAAAGGGTTACAGAGGCACATAATCGGTTCAGGAACTGAACCCTCTAGTTAATAAGCAAATAACAATCTTTTGACGCTAGTTACACCATTATTAATGTTATATATACAAGTACACATTCTCATACATGTATATAAATATACTTATATATATATACATACACATACATATACAATCACCCATACAAAATACACACATCAATAATCTTTTGTGTCACAAGTGATTCAACAAGAGGCTCACAACAGTCATTATACAAGGCACTTTACATCTATGGTGAGGCACACAGTTACTAGTCTTGCTGCACACCCACCCAACTGGGCGGCAGCTTTACAGTCATGTGCTCCACACCCACCCAACTGGGCGGCAGCTTTACAGTCATGTGCTCCACACCCACCCAACTGGGCGGCAGCTTTACAGTCATGTGCTGCACACCCACCCAACTGGGCGGCAGCCTTACAGTCATGTGCTCCACACCCACCCAACTGGGCGGCAGCTTTACAGTCATGTGCTCCACACCCACCCAACTGGGCGGCAGCTTTACAGTCATGTGCTCCACACCCACCCAACTGGGCGGCAGCTTTACAGTCATGTGCTCCACACCCACCCAACTGGGCGGCAGCTTTACAGTCATGTGCTCCACACCCACCCAACTGGGCGGCAGCTTTACAGTCATGTGCTCCACACCCACCCAACTGGGCGGCAGCTTTACAGTCATGTGCTCCACACCCACCCAACTGGGCGGCAGCTTTACAGTCATGTGCTCCACACCCACCCAACTGGGCGGCAGCTTTACAGTCATGTGCTCCACACCCACCCAACTGGGCGGCAGCTTTACAGTCATGTGCTCCACACCCACCCAACTGGGCGGCAGCTTTACAGTCATGTGCTCCACACCCACCCAACTGGGCGGCAGCTTTACAGTCATGTGCTCCACACCCACCCAACTGGGCGGCAGCTTTACAGTCATGTGCTCCACACCCACCCAACTGGGCGGCAGCTTTACAGTCATGTGCATGCATTACCTACAGTAAGCAAATTTTGAATACTTCGCTAAGATTTCGGGCAGCACATCATTATGAATGAAGTACTTACACATTTCTTGGACACCATTGATGGTGTTATCTCTGAATTCCGCGATTTGTTCACATTCCATTATATAATGACGCAAAGTATGCGAATAGTTCTGCTGACAGAGTTTACATTTAGTTAAGGGCCCCCAAAATAATCCTCCCCTCTCTCTCTCTCTCTCCCACTCCTCCCCCAATCCCCCCCACTCCCCCCACTCCTCCCACTCCCCCCCAACCCCCCAACTCCTCCACCCTGTCCTGACTGGTGTGCTGGCGTCACACGACGTTGCAACGACGAGACGTCACACGACG
>NC_091219.1:19744511-19838488 GCF_040958095.1 Procambarus clarkii
ACCTCTGGGGATGGGTATCCACTGAGAAGTGAGGGTATACCTCTGGGGATGGGTATCCACTGAGAAGTGAGGGTATACTTCTGTGGGTGGGTATCCACTGAGAAGTGAGGGTAAACCTCTGGGGGTGGGTATCCACTGAGGGGTATACCTTTGGGGTGGGTATACATTAAACAATTGATGGTGTACTAAGTCTCGGTGGATGTACACTGAGAAGCTGAAGTGTACTTTTGTACACACATGTTGCATTGTAGAGAGTTTGGCTTCGTATACCTATAAACTCAGTAACTTGAAGTGTCTTTAAATAATTGTACTACTACACTTATACTCCCACTAATTAAACGGCTCTTACTACTACTACTACTACTACTACTACTACTACTACTACTACTGCTTCTATTATTATCACATGATAGTTTAAAGTACTACAATAACTACCACTATTACAGATTCAGTTTGCTGTTGCAACAACAACTACGGGTTATCTTGAGATGATTTCGGGGCTTTAGTGTCCCCGCGGCCCGGTCCTCGACCAGGCCTCCACCCCCAGGAAGCAGCCCGTGACAGCTGACTAACACCCAGGTACCTATTTACTGCTAGGTAACAGGGGCATTCAGGGTGAAAGAAACTTTGCCCATTTGTTTCTGCCTCGTGCGGGAATCGAACCCGCGCCACAGAATTACGAGTCCTGCGCGCTATCCACCAGGCTACGAGGTACCCTGGCAGTCTAGACAGGGTAGTCTAACTATTACTAGTCTCCCAATGTTTCTGGTGCTACCATTCTCCCAATACCACACCACCACCACAACACGAATATTGCAAAATGCTTTCAAAATATTCCTCAAATTCTAACATTGAAAAAAGTTACCTGTTGCCCCCACGTCAACTACCCTCCGCTGCTCCGTTGACCACCAACCCTGTGTGAGTGTGTCTCTCTTTCTTTACCTCTCTCTTTTTCAATGCTCTTCCCACGGCGTTATTCTCTCTCTCCCTCCCTCACCTTCCCTCACCTTCCCTCCCTCCCTACATCCTTCCATATATACCTCTCATGATGCACACACAACATACGTCAAATAGTACAAAGGAATCCTGTAGCCGTTCAGACCTTGAGATTCGTAGCGTCCTGACAGAGGGCCGCTGTGTGTGTGTGTGTGTGTGTGTGTGTGTGTGTGTGTGTGTGTGTGTGTGTGTGTGTGTGTGTGTGTGTGTGTGTGTGTGTGTGTGTGTGCCCAAACCACGGCGGCGGGCGGTAGGAAATGGGGAGCAAGAAGACGAGGGAATGGGAAAATGGGTGATGGAAGGGGAGTGTGAAATGGGTGAGGGGGGGATATTAGGAAGGAGAAGGGGTGGCGGAGACACCTATCTTGCCTACAGTGTGTCTGTCTTGTCTACAGTGTGTCTGTCTTGTCTACAGTGTGTCTGTCTTGTCTACAGTGTGTCTGTCTTGTCTACAGTGTCTATCTGCAGCACTAGAAATACGCTCAAACCACATACCCCTAAGAAAAAATGAGGAAGAAATGCAGACTGGAACGGGAACTGCGATCGCCTTATAGGCGAAGAAAACGAATCGCGGAACAATTTGAGAGTCGCACCCTATCTCAAGAACGGCGAAGACAGGCAGAGAACCGACTGAACTAAAGCTACAAGAATCATACAAAATCCAGGAGAGGCTGAGAGAGCAGAAGACCACCAGTGAAATAGAGAGAAATCAGAAATATTTGTTTCTCTTATGCAAAATCAAGAACAAAAGTTTCATCTAGTAAAGGGCCCCCTGCCCAAAGGAGACGGAACTTTCACAGATGACAACACAGAAATGAGCGAAATAGTGCGGTAACAGTACGACTTTTGAGCCACTAAACACACTGAAGACTGATACCCCAAACGAATTCTTCATGGATGTGATACCAACATCAAATCATATATCAGATTTCACCCTAACCCCACTGGATTTGGAAGAAACCATAGACAGTATGCGTATGCACTCTGCACCAGGCCCTGATTCTTGGAACTCCATTAAGAATTTTAAAAAGCGACTATCTCAGGCCCTTAACATTCTTTGGAAATAAAATGTTTAGGGCTAGACACTGGCATTATCTCTGACATACTGAAACAACAGAGATAGCACAACTCCATAAAGGAGGAAATAAGGCAGAGGCCAAAAATTCCCGACCGATAGCACTAACATCACACATCATCTATTAAAAAGTGCTAAGTAGTAAGATCACAAAATTACATGAAATCACAGCATTTCCATAACCCTGGACAACATGGTTTCAGAACAGGGTGCTCTTGCCTGTCACAGTTGCTGGACCACTATGACATGGCACTAGATGCCATGGAAGACAAGCAAAACAATGTTGTAATAAACACAGATTTCGCAAAAGCCTCCGACAAATGTGATCATGGTGTTATTGCACACAAATGCGTTAAAAAGGAACTACCGAAAAAATTGGAAGATAAATCTATTGTTTCCTAACTAACAAAACCCAATGTGTAATAGTCAACAAGTTTAAAATCCGGATCACCAACCGTGAAGAACTCAGTTCCCCAGGTACTGTGCTTGCTCCAGTGTTTTTTCTCATTCTCATATCGAACATAGACAAGGACACAAACTATAGTACCGAATCACCCTTTGCAGATGACACTAGAATTTTTATGAGAGTAGATAACATAGAGGACTCGGCAAACCTCCAATCGGAAATAAATTAGGTCTTTCATTGGGCTACAGAAAATATTATGGTATTTAATCAAGGATAAGTTCCAGCTCCTGTGTTATTGAAAAAAATATATAAAAACAGAAACCACGTGCAAAACGCAGTCAAATCATACCACAGAATGAAAAAGAAATGTAAAGGATTTGGGTGTACTCATGTCAGAAAACCGTGCCTTTAAAGAACACAATAAAGTAGCCGTCAGAACTGCAAGAAAAATGACAGGTTGGATAACATGAATTTTTCCAAAATGGAAATGCTATACCGATGATGACACTTTTCAAGACGCTAGTGCTCTTCAGAGTGAAATATTGTTGCACAATGACAGCCCCTTTCAAAGCTGGATAAATTGCTGACCTGGAGAGCGTGCAGAAATCCTTTACTTCTAGAATTCACTCAATAAAACATCTCAATTATTGGGACCGATTAAAATGCTTAAATCTGTATTCCATTGAGTGCAGACGGGAGAGATGCATAATAATTTACCCATGGAAAATATTTGACAGGCTGGTCCCAAACCTGCACACAGAAATAACATCGCATGAGACCAGAAGGCATGGCAGGATATGCAAAATACCCCCGTTGAAAATTAGAAATGCAGTAGGCACTCTGAGAGACTGTTCAACACGCTCGCACTACACATAACTGGCCGACCTCTCACAGTGTTCAAGAGAGAACTCGATAAACACGTCCTAAGGATACCTGATCAACTGATATATACTGTGATATATGCTTGCAGCGTCCAACAACCTGATGGACCACACTATCAACCAGGAGGCCTGGTCAGAGACCAGACCGCAGTAACTTTGATCCCTGAAATCAACGCAAGATAACCGCAAGGTAACCGCAAGGTAACTGCAAGGTAACCGCAAGGCAACCGCAAGATAACCGCAAGGTAACCGCAAGTTAACCGCAAGGTAACCGCAAGATAACCGCAAGGTAACCGCAAGGTAACCGCTTAAGGTAAGTTCTTGATGTACAGTGTTTCTGTCTTGCAGACTTCAAGAACCTTATTTCTTAATCTCTTGGATTTAATGTCTTTGAAGATAAGGTCCAAAAACGACATTGCTTATATAGCCAGTGAAGGTCATACCCATGGCCAAGTTCCGGGACTGTCTCTCAGTGATCCCGGTCTGTGACCTTTAACCTTACATGACTGGGGTCCACCAGGCTGTTGCTCCTCTCCGCCAGTTGTCTTTCTTTTAAGTGTCTGGCGAGGGTAGAGTAGTGAGGGGGGGGGGGGGGGTCGGACTGTGGGGGAAGAGAGGTTCGGTGGTGTGATGGGACGTTCGAATTGGTTGGGGGAAAGATAATTTGGAGGAGTAACGAGGACATTCGGACTGGGAGAGATGGTGGAGAGGGGATGTTCGGAGAAGCGGCAGAGATGTTCGGATTAAGACGGGGAGATGTTTAAGTGGTGTAATCGGACGTTCGAATTGGGGGGAGGGGAGAGGAGAAAATTTGGGATGCAATGCAGACATTCGGACTGCGGGGGGGGGGGGGGGGTTGCACTGGCTGATTGCCTTTATCTTGATCATATAATGTTCGCTGGCTCAACAAGAACGTTCGAATAGGAGGACGTTCAAATAGGACATTCGAATAGGAGAACGTTCGAATAGGACATTCGTATAGGAGAACGTTCGAAAATGAGGACGTTCGAATAGTAGGACGTTCGAATAGGAGGACGTTCGAATAGGAGAACGTTCGAATAGGAGGGCGTTCAAATAGGAGGACGTTCGAATAGGAGGATATTTGAATAGGAGGACGTTCGAATAGGAGGACGTTCGAATAGGAGGACGTTCAAATAGGACGTTCGAATAGGAGGACGTTCGAATAGGACGTTCAAATAGGAGGATGTTCGAATAGAAGGACGTTCGAATAGGAGGACGCTCAAAAAGGAGGACGTTCGAAAATGAGGACGTTCGAATAGGAGGACGTTCGAATAAACTTACGAAGGTTTGTTTTACAAAATAGTAGAGCCAGACCAAGGGCGAGGTAACACGACTATCAGAAGCACTGAGAGACACGACTATCAGAAGCACTAAGAGATACGACTATCAGAAGCACTAAGAGATACGACTATCAGAAGCACTGAGAGACAAGACTATCAGAAGCACTTAGAGACATGACTATCAGAAGCACTTAGAGACACGACTATCAGAAGCACTCAGAGACACGACTATCAGAAGCACTCAGAGACACGACTATCAGAACCAGAGTCATCTGGGATAGAACGGAGGGAAGGAATGGACTGGACGGTAGAGCGACGGTCTCGCTTCATGCAGGTCGGCGTTCAATCCCCGACCGTCCAAGTGGTTGGGCACCATTCCTCCCCCCCCCGTCCCATCCCAAATCCTTATTCTGACCCCCCCCCCCCTTCCCAGTGCTATATAGTGGTAATAGCTGGCGCTTGCCCCTGATAGTTCCCTTCCCTTGGGCTGTCGGGAATCGAACTCCGACCTGCAAAGAAGCAAGGCCATTTCTGTACCGTCCAGAAACATAAATTATATTCTCGATACAGAGTCCACTGTGATAAACAGATTAGTTTACGAGTTACAGTATATCGACTAGTATACCCAAGTATACTTTTATAAGTAGATAGGTTTCCTAGAAGTTGGGAATTAAGCTGTAAGAATAGACTTAATTAATCTTAATGCCATTAGAGGAAAGATGAAATAGAGGGGGACATGATCCATACGTATAAAATACAAGCATTGGTGAACAATTTTGAAAGATAACGTTAAGGCTGAGCAGCAGGGAAGCTAGAGGACAAACAAGGGACCCTGGACACACCGATGAGTTACACAGGTTATCTTGAGGTTATCTTGAGATGATTTCGGGGCTTTAGTGTCCCCGCGGCCCGGTCCTCGACCAGGCCTCCACCCCCAGGAAGCAGCCCGTGACAGCTGACTAACACCCAGGTACCTATTTTACTGCTAGGTAACAGGGGCATAGGGTGAAAGAAACTCGGCCCATTGTTTCTCGCCGGCGCCTGGGATCGAACCCAGGACCACAGGATCACAAGTCCCGCGTGCTGTCCGCTCGGCCGACCGGCTCCACCCAGGTGTAGGAAACACTTCAGTATAAGAGCCGTAAATATACTGAACGATACAGCACAGGAGAGAGAGAGTCTGGGGCACCTCCGACCATAGTATTAAAAGTATGTATATTAAGCAGCAAAGGGTCGGGACTCGTCGAATTAGACGACAGGTGGGGGGCCAGGAGCTGAGGTTCGGTCTTCACCGAAAGTAGTTTATTAACTTGGATGTGCGTGTATGTGTGTGCGCGCGTGCGTGTGCGTGTGTGTGCATCGCAATGCACATTTGATTCGTTTACTATAGAAGAATGTCGGGCAAAATACCACCAACATGGAGGGAGGGAGTCGGTGTTAATCCGGCTGCCGAGAGGTCGGCGGTGTGCGAGTTTTTGTACCTGTCTGGTTTTGGGACGCCAGCATGCGCTGGAGGTCAGGCCCGCCAGACCTGCCCATACCAACCTGACCACCGCGCGCGTGTGTGCGTGTGTGTGTGTGTGTGTGTGGTGTGTGTGTGTGTGTGTGTGTGTGTGTGTGTGTGTGTGTGTGTGTGTGTGTGTGTGTGTGTGTGGTGTGTGTGTGTGTGTGTGTGTGTGTGTTTGTGTGTGTATGTATGTTGTGTGTGTGTGTGCGTGTGCGTGTGTGTGTGTGTGTGTGGTGTGTGTGTGTGTGTGTGTGTGTGTGTGTGTGTGTGTATGCTGTGTGTGTGTGGTGTGGTGTGTGTGTGTGTTTGTGTGTGTATGTATGTTGTGTGTGTGTGTGCGTGTGTGTTTGTGTGTGTATGTATGTTGTGTGTGTGTGTATGTATGTTGTGTGTGTGTGTGTGTGTGTGTGTGTGTGTGTGTGTGTGTGTGTGGTGTGTGTGTGTGTGTGTGTGTGTGTGTGTGTGTGTGTGTGTGTGTGTGTGTGTGTTTGTGTGTGTATGTATGTTGTGTGTGCGTGTGCGTGTGTGTGTGGTGTGTGTGTGTGTGTGTGTGTGTGTGTGTGTGTGTGTGTGTGTGTGTGTGTGTGTGTGTGTGTGTGTGTGTGTGTGTGCCTATCTATTAGTGCACACACCTCTCAGCCTCCTAGCTATGCGAACACACACCGTTTTAATCTCGCAGACGTCCATGAGATGAGTCGTATTCTCTCTTGAATCTGCGGATGGAAGCTGTTACCTTACATTCTATATGTTAGCCGCCTCTGTGTTTCTTATAGCCGGATATATACGCATTACACTCAGGTCTTTTAACTTCTCGTGGCCATTAGTGTGTTGTCACCCCTAGCTTCATTTTCAAGTTTCCTATTCTGTTTAATGAGGATCGAATTCCATGGCGGTGTTGGGCATCCCAGTACTAATGACTTCATATTTTGGTTTTAATTTAGTCGTTCTCAAGCTTTCCATATTCTGTACAGCCATTCGCATATCTTTCTATCTTTCCAATTTGTATAGTTGTCTCTTCCAGGCACTTATCCCTTTTTCCCAACTTCATTACATTACATCTTTTGGTGTTGAAGTTCACCAGCCACTTATCTGTCTAATGTCTTCTACAGTGTACACATTGTAGAAGACAGTAGATCAAATTTGTACTCTCAACTGCGAATGTTGACTCGTAGATTAGGAACGACAACAGTCCCAAGAGCGAACCTTGAATGACTTGATATATCTCACTAGCCTTTATTATCACAAATATCAGAAATCGACAAATTTTACTCAATTATCTCTTACCATGTTGGCTGGATTTTCCAGGACCTCCAGAATGCCTTCATTATTGCCTTTCCTGGGCCCTGTGCTGCTTGACGGTCGATTATATTTGACCACAAAATCCTATCTTATTTTTATCCACTGCTTTCACTCCTATTTTATAGTCTAATGGGAAGTCTCCTTCGTGTAGCAGTAGCAAGAGATCTCTGCTTTCTTTACCCCCTTCCATTGTTCTGCTTTCATTTCTGGATTTCTTGAATTCTTTCAGGATGATGTAATTCCCGATTACACTCGTTGGGTTCATCTTCATTATTAGAATAATTTGATGTTGTCATTCCAGTGGCCGCTCTTATAGTTATAGCATATAGCATGAGTCTGACCATGATGGGTATATACCTGACTTCTAGTTACAGCAGTGAGTCTTGATTGACGCCAGCGACCTACAGGAGTATACACACACTCAAACACACACACACACACACACACACACACACACACACACACACACACACACACACACACACACACACACACATACACACACACACATGTTGGCTGGAGAATTGTCACTTGAAGAATTCAAGAGAATTCTTCAGAACCTTGTATACCACATATGTAAGACCAATCCTGGAGTATGCGGCCCCAGCATGGAGCCCGTACCTTGTCAAGCACAAGGTGAAGCTTGAAAAAGTTCAGAGATATGCCACTAGGCTGGTCTCAGATCTAAGAGACATGAGTTACGAAGAAAGGTTGCGAGAAATGCACCTCAGGAGACTAGAAGACAGAAGAGTAAGGGGAGACATGATCACTACCTACAAAATTCTCAGAGGAATTGACAGGGTAGATAAAGATAAACTGTTTAACACGGGTGGTACACGAACAAGGGAACACAGGTGAAAACTGAGTAGCCAAATGAGCCACAGGGACGTTAGAAAGAACATTTTCAGTGTCAGAGTAGTTAACAGGTGGAATGCATTAGGCAGTGATGTGGTGGAGGCTGACTCCATACACAGTTTCAAGTGTAGATATGATAGAGCCCAGTAGGCTCAGGAACCTGTACACCAGTTGATTGACAGTTGAGAGGCGGGACCAAAGAGCCAGAGCTCAACCCCCGCAAGCATAACTAGGTGAACACAACTAGGTAAGTTCACACACACACACACTTTGTCTGTAACTTTGTCTTTATTTACAGCTGTTTTTCCGTTTTTATGCTGGTGTTGTGAGCCATTAGTTGAGACGGAAGTCGACGGATGGACAGGTTATCTTGAGATGATTTCGGGGCTTTTTAGTGTCCCCGCGGCCCGGTCCTCGACCAGGCCTCCACCCCCAGGAAGCAGCCCGTGACAGCTGACTAACACCCAGGTACCTATTTTACTGCTAGGGTGAACAGGAGCATAGGGTGAAAGAAACTGCCCATTTTTTTCTCGCCGGCGCCTGGGATCGAACCCAGGACCACAGGATCACAAGTCCAGCGTGCTCTCCGCTCGGCCGACCGGCTCCCCGGGGGAAATAGTTAAGATAAACTGGCATTAATTATGTTTTGTTTACAATCCATAGTTTTATTTATTTATTTATTTTTGAGATATATACAAGAGTTGTTACATTCTTGTACAGCCACTAGTACGCGTAGCGTTTCGGGCAAGTCCTTAATCCTATGGTCCCTGGAATACGATCCCCTGCCGCGAAGAATCGTTTTTTCATCCAAGTACACATTTTACTGTTGCGTTAAACAGAGGCTACAGTTAAGGAATTGCGCCCAGTAAATCCTCCCCGGCCAGGATACGAACCCATGACATAGCGCTCGCGGAACGCCAGGCGAGTGTCTTACCACTACACCACGGAGACTGTTAAAGTTCTTTGATGTTGCTGAAGACTCGCTACTCTGAACAAAAGTTCCAAGTAGCAGGAGCCGAGCGGACAGCACGTTGGACTTGTGATCCTGTGGTCCTGGGTTCGATCCCGGGCGCCGGCGAGAAACAATGGGTAGAGTTTCTTTCACCCTATGCCCCTGTTACCTAGCAGTAAAATAGGTACCTGGGTGTTAGTCAGCTGTCACGGGTTGCTTCCTGGGGGTGGAGGCCTGGTCGAGGACCGGGCCGCGGGGACACTAAAAAGCCCCGAAATCATCTCAAGATAACCTCAAGATAGCACGGGCTATGGTGAGCCCGTAGTGGACTTACCTGGCACAGGAGCAGGGCAAGTAGCACGGGCTATGGTGAGCCCGTAGTGGACTTACCTGGCACAGGAGCGGGGCAAGTAGCACGGGCTATGGTGAGCCCGTAGTGGACTTACCTGGCACAGGAGCGGGGCAAGTAGCACGGGCTATGGTGAGCCCGTAGTGGACATACCTGGCACAGGAGCGGGGCAAGTAGCACGGGCTATGGTGAGCCCGTAGTGGACTTACCTGGCACAGGAGCGTGGCAAGTAGCACGGGCTATGGTGAGCCCGTAGTGGACATACCTGGCACAGGAGCGGGGCAAGTAGCACGGGCTATGGTGAGCCCGTAGTGGACATACCTGGCACAGGAGCGGGGCAAGTAGCACGGGCTATGGTGAGCCCGTAGTGGACCTTTGAGAGGTGGTAAAGCAATAAAGAACAGGTCGAAGAGGACAGGTACAAGGAGACAAACACAGGAGAACGTGGCAGGAGAGGCAGAGAAGGAAGATTAAGTGAGAGTTAAGATTGTTCAGGTCTGCTGCACCTCCTATCAGGTCTGCTGCACCTCCTATCAGGTCTGCTGCACCTCCCTTCAGGTCTGCTGCACCTCCCTTAAGGTCTGCTGTACCTCCCTTCACGTCTGCTGCACCTCCCTTCACGTCTGCTGCACCTCCTATCAGGTCTGCTGCACCTCCCTTCAGGTCTGCTGCACCTCCCTTCAGGTCTGCTGCACCTCCCTGTATGTCTGCTGCACCTCCTATTAGGTCTGCTGCACCTCCCTGCATGTCTGCTGCGCCTCTCCTAAGGCCCACAGAGCCCTGAAACACGCGTCAACTCACCCTCTCCACGAAGAAACAATATGAGAATTCCAATTTAATATAACCACGAAAATCTATTTCTAACCACGAAAGTCTACCAATCTATTCCTGCATAATAACAATGTAGTGCAATGCTCCTGTCAGCTTAATGGTGCAAAAATCAACATTCAGTATAATCAATCAAAATAATCAATAATTATAATAATTATAATAATAATTATAATAATAATCAATAATAATAATCAATAATCAATCAAAAATCAGTAAATAGCACAAATTCCCGCCTGAGACACTACAACCACTCACTCTCGCACGATGACTCCCAGAGATGACAAAAAAAAAAGGTCGGTAAAAAAAAAAAAATGCGTCAACTTGCCTGACAGCTTGACAGATTAAGACGAGTATAACAAGGGAAACTGTCAAGTTGAAGATACTTATACCTGAAAATAGCTCCAACAGCCTCAAAATGAACTCTCACAGCCTAAAAAGAGAAATCCCACATCCAGAAAAACTTCCGTAGACTGTTACGGGTTATTCATGCCCGTGCCATCTCTTGGGTGGCTTAATCTTCATCAATCAATCACTTCATAGTCTGAAAAGAACTTTTACAGCCTGAAAAGAATTTTCACTGCCTGAAAAGAACTCCCACAGCCTGAAAAGAATTTTCACTGCCTGAAAAGAACTCCCACAGCCTGAAAAGAATTTTCGCTGCCTGAAAAGAACTCCCACAGCCTGAAAAGAATTTTCACTGCCTGAAAAGAACTCCCACAGCCTGAAAAGAATTTTCGCTGCCTGAAAAGAACTCCCACAGCCTGTAAAGAATTCCGATACCTGAAAAGAACAGCAGTTTCAGGACAGGGCGCTCTTGCCTGTCGCAGTTGCTGGACCACTATGACATGGCACTAGATGCTATGGAAGACACACAAAACGCTGATGTAATTTACACAGATTTCGCAAAAGCCTTCGACAAATGTGACCATGGCGTTATTGCACATAAAATGCGTTCAAAATGAATTACCGGAAAATAGGCAGATGGATCTACAATTTCCTGACTAACAGAACCCAATGTGTAATTGTCAACAAAATAATATCCGATCAATCAACCGTGAAGAGCTCAGTCCCCCAGGGTACTGTGCTGCTCCAGTACTTTTTCTCATCTTAATATCGGACATAGACATGGACACAAACTATAGCATCGTATCATCCTTCGCAGACGACACTAAGATTTTTATGAGAGTAGACAACATAGAGGACACGGCAAACCTCCAATCAGATGTAAATCACGTTTGTCAATAGGCTACAGAAAATAATATGCTGTTTAATGCAGATAAGTTCCAGTTCCTGCGCTACGGAAAAAAATGCAAATATAAAAACAGACACCACGTACAAAACATAGTTAAATCATACCATAGAATGAAAAAGCAATGTAAAGGATTTGGGTGTACTCGTGTCGGAAGACCTTACCTGTAAGGAATACAATAAAGTAGCCGTCACAACTGTAAGAAAAATGACAGGTTGGATAACAAGAACTTATCAAACAATAGATGCTATACTAATGATGATACTTTTCAAGACGCTAGTGCTCTCTAGAGTGGAGTACTGCTGCACAATGACAGCCCCTATCAAAGCTGGAGAGATTGCTGACTTGGAGAGCGTGCAGAGATCCTTTATTGCTAGAATCCACTCAGTAAAACATCTAAACTATTAGGACCGACTAAAGTGCCTAAATCTGTATTCTCTTGAGCACAGGCGGGAGAGATACATAATAATTTACACATGAAAAATAGTAGAGGGGCTGGACCCAAACATGCACTCAGAAATAACATCACATGAGACCAGGAGGCATGGCAGGAAGTGCAGAATACCCCCGTTGAAAAACAAAGGTGCAACAGGTACTCTTGAGAGAGAACTCTATCAACATCAGAGGCCCGAGACTGTTCAACACGCTTCCACTACACATAAGGGGCATAACTGGCCGACCCCTCACAGTGTTCAAGAGAGAACTGGATAAGCACCTCCAAAGGATACCTGACCAACCAGGCTGTGATTCATACGTCAGGCTGCGAGCAGCCGCGTCCAACAGCCTGGTTGATCAGTCCGGCAACCAGGAGGCCTGGTCGAAGACCGGGCCGCGGGGACGTTGAGCCTCGAAATCATCGCAAGGTAACTGCAAGTTAAAGTACCTGAAAAGAGCTCCTATACCCGAAAAGATCTTCCATACCTGAAAAAAACTTCCATACCTGAAAAGAACTTCCATACCTGAAAAGAACTTCCATACCTGAAAAGAACTTCCATGCCTGAAAAAACTTCCATGCCTGAAAAGAACTTCCATACCTGAAAAGAACTTCCATACCTGAAAAAACTTCCATGCCTGAAAAGAACTTCCATACCTGAAAAGAACTTCCATACCTGAAAAGAACTTCCATACCTGAAAAGAACTTCCATACCTGAAAAGAACTTCCATACCTGAAAAGAACTTCAATGCCTAAAAAGAACTTCCATGCCCGAAAAGAACTTCCATACCTGAAAAGAACTTCCATACCTGAAAAGAACTTCCATACCTGAAAAGAACTTCCATACCTGAAAAAAACTTCCATGCCTGAAAAGAACTTCCATGCCTGAAAAGAACTTCAATGCCTAAAAAGAACTTCCATGCCTGAAAAGAACTTCCATGCCTGAAAAAACTTCCATGCCTGAAAAGAACTTCTCTACCTGAAAAGAACTTCCATGCCCGAAAAGAACTTCCCTACCTGAAAAGAACTCCCACAGCCACAAAAGGTACGAAACACCGTGGCTGTCATTGTTCTGGTTAACGCATAAACCGGTACCTCTTGACTACGGGAGTACTATCACCGTGGGAGCGAGCCCCCCACACAGCCCTAACTATGGCAGTACCATTACCTTGGGAGCGGGGCATCATTTATCCCCTAAAGTCAAAAGTGTGGGCCGTCCCCATGGCGCAATGGTAAAACACTCACCCCGCACTTCGCAAGCGATTTGGCCTGGGTTCGTATCCTGGCCGGGGAGGATTGCCTGGGCGCCAATCCTTAGCTGTACGCCTCTGTTCACCCAGCAGTGAATGGGTACCTGGTTGTTAGGCGACTGGTGGGTTGAATTTCAGGGAAAATTAGGATTAAGGACCTGTCCGTAACGCTATATTTGCTAGTGGCTTTACAGGAATATAAGAACTCTTGTATATGTAAATCTATATAAATAAAAATGGAAATGTTCGTTTGTTCAAAATCGCAAAGCTCCGAAAGTTCTTCACCAATTGCTTTGAAATTTTCACACAACGTTGCATTCGAACAGGCGCGTGTTTTTCTATATCTACTATATACATGCCTCACCTGTGACAGGAAAAACATGCTTTTATTTTAAAAAACAGCGCCATCTGTTGGACGTAAGAGCAACACACGCTGTAATCTCAAAAAGTTTTTCACCGATTGATTTGAAATTTTGACACAACGTTCCTTTCGAATACGCAAGTGTTTTCATATACCTACTATATAGATGCTACACATGTGGCAGGTAAAACATGCTTTTTTTTGTAAAACAGCGCCATCTGTAGCACGTGAGAGCAACACTCGCTATACTAAATATGTTACGATTCCATTTCAATGTTTCCGATTTCATTGATAAATTGAATTTTCATAGATTTCGATTTATTTTTATATTTATTTAATTATTTTAAGTGACACTGCATTGGAATTGAGCTGTGTTGTTTACCATACCGTTCATTTCGTGAGTATAGTTTATTTCTTTTATTTTTTCACTGATTTTCATTTCGTTTTTTAACTGTTTTTCTTATATCTCAGTGATGGGAACATCAGATAATTTGATGTTCCCAATTTTCTGATGGGAACATCAGATCATTTGGGAATGCATCGGACGTGGGAGTGGGGAATGGTGGGGAGGACGAGGGGACGGAGGAGTTGGGGATATTGGGGACGAGGGGATGGAGGAGTTGGGGATATTGGGGACGAGGGGACGGGGGAGTTGGGAATATTGGGGACGAGGGGACGGGGGAGTTGGGGATATGTGGGGAGAACAAGGGGACAGGGGCGTGGGGGATGGTGGGGAGGACAGGGGAACGAGGGAGTGGGGGATGGTGGGAAGGACGAGGAAACTGGGGGGGGGGAATGGTGGGGAGGACTGGGAGACAGGGCAAAGGTTGCTGTGGCTCAGCAACGCACATGCGTTGCTGAGCCACAGCAACGCGTGGCCGGGTACAGCTAGTAAATAAATAAAATAATAAAACAAGGCTGCACAGGGTTGTCTCTGTGGACAGAATAGTGTGTCTCTTGACGACGTGTAACTGAACCATTCTCATGATTTGCCATTCCGTCAAAAATCCAACCTCCTAACCTAGTTGGGAACGTACGAACCCAAGCAACCTACCTATCTTATCGAGTCCGATGCAGAGAAAACGTAGATATTTGCAAGTCGTTACTTTTCCAAGTAACTTGCATTTGTAACGTTGGTTACCGAAAAGTAAACAAAACCCCACACGACGTCCTAGTTGAGAGGATTTTTATTATTATTATTATTATTTTCTACCACAAACGTGGCCACACATTTACAATGCTAACCAGCATATATACATTTTCTTCTGTCCTCCATAGACAGGGTTAGAGATCAGTTAAACATATAGTTGAGAGGACGGGAGGGCTTACCAGAGAAAGTGGAGTCAGCATTACAGCAGCCGAACTAATCTGAGCTTAAATATTGGAAGTTGACCCCGTTCCTTCCCCCACCCAGCGACCACAGTGGGTTACAACAGACGAAGATAACGACGGAAATATTCCAGGTCTTCCCAACAAGAGTGCCAGAAAGCAGCCAGCTTCCTTTTCCAGCGTCTATGCGGGGCAATGCAGAGGGAAAACGTGCACTGCATTCCCCTCCCATTAGCTCGAGAACCTTTGCAACTTTTGACAACTAACTTTGCACCTTCTTTGTAACTAATGCTGCTTCCCGGAACCAGAGGGGCTGGTCCTAACTCGTGCACACAGAAATAACAGCACATGAGACCAGGAGGTATGGCAGGGTGTGCAGAATACCCCCGTTGAAGAGCAGAGGTGCAACTGGTACTCTGAGAGACAACTGTATCAACATCAGAGGCCCGAGACTATTCAACACGCTTCCACTACACATAAGAGGCATGACTGGCTGACCCCTCACAGTGTTCAAGAGAGAACTTGATAAACACCTCCAAAGGATACCTGATCAACTAGGCTGTGACTCATACGTCAGGCTACGAGCAGCCGCGCCCAACAGCCTTGTTGACCAGTTCAGCATCCAGGAGGCCTGGTCGGGGACCGGGCCGCGGGAACCTCGACCCCCGTGAATCAACGCAAGGAAAAGTATTCCTCGTGTGATAGTAAAGAACTTTATATACATATCACGATAACATTGTTATCCAGTACAGCACAACGAATATAACAGGAAAACTGATGCCTAATCAAGGAGTGAACGTAACTTCCTAGTGATGGAGGCGTGTGGAGGGGGGAAGGGAAGGGAAAGGGAAAGGAAGAGAAGGGAAGAGAAGGGAAGGGAAGGAAGGGAAGGGAAGGAAGGGAAGGGAAGAAAAGGGAAGGGGAAGTGAGTGATAAGAAAAGAGGGAGGGGGGGTTGAAAAAGTAAGGGGTGGGGGGGGGGGTCTCGGTTAATGAATAGGACATAAGTCTGTGATAAACGATGTGTCCAGTTGCCTGTTGACGAGTTGGGAATGCCCACAAGAGACCAAATATTACCGTGAACATCTATTGTGAGCCGGGGGCGATGACCCCTCCCCCCTCCCTCCTCCCTGCCTCGTTAGTTAGAGGAGAGGGGAGAGAGAGAGAGGGCGGGAGGTGGGAAAGGGGGGGGGCGGTGAACTATGAGACAGGGAAGGTTATGTGCACTTACCTGGATGTACTCACCTAGTTGTGCTTGCAGTCTGGAGGGCTTGACTCTTAAGACCCGACTATCAATTCTGGTATCAGTTCTGTGACGCGCTCTGCCTCAAGTGTATCACTGTTTATCCGTTTATGGCTGTTTATTCCGATTATCTCGGCTGCGCCTCTTTCACACCTTTTATATTTACTTATCGTTTACATAAGAAGTTTCTCTCAGGTCTCTAAGTTCCTTCATTCTGGCATTCCTGGCTTTCAATATTCCTTCATACACGTAATAGTAACAGAACGAGGGGACATGGGTGGAAGCTGGAAACTCAGATGAGTCACAGAGATGTTAGGAAGTTTTTTTTTAGCGTGAGAGTAGTGGGAAAATGGAATGCACTTGGGGAACAGGTTGTGGAAGCAAATACTATTCATACTTTTCAAACTAGGTATGATAGGGAAATGGGACAGGAGTCATTGCTGTAAACAACCCATGGCTCGAAAGACGGGATCCAAGAGTCAATGCTCGATCCTGCAGACACAAATAGGTGAGTACAAATAGGTGAGTACACAGCGTTTAAACCCCGAAATAAAGAACACGTTTAACACAATCTATATAAACCCGTCACCAGAATATGCAATTCCGGCCTGGGATCCAAACCTCGTGGAACACGAAGCCAGTATTTGAAAAAAAGTATAGAAACTTGCAAGTAGATTCATGGCAGCAATTAGATTGTTAAGCTGCGAGGATAGGTTAGAGGGTCTATGATCACAACTTACAAGATACTAAGGAGGAAAATTAAAGGCGGACGATGAAAGTCTCTCTAAACCAAGATAAGCAACAAGAGAACATAGATGAAAGCGGGAAAGGCAGATTAAATGAAAGGAAATAGTTAAGTGGTATGCGAAGACGAAGTTACCTACATCCACATATATGAGGTCAGACTTGACTAATAATTCAACCGTGAGGTAACGTAACAGGTATAACAAGACCAGCAGGTGTTTGTTAGTCACAACACACACCTCCTCCTGTCCTCCCACCTCCCCCTTCCCTCCCCTAGTACGTCTATCACCACCTCCCCCTTCCCCTAGTACATCTACCCCCACCTCCCCCTTCCCCTAGTCAGTCTTCTCCCCCCCCCCCCCTTGTCTCGTCAAATGACCTCTTCGCTTTAACTCCATCCCCCTCCCCCCCCCCCCGCCATAACTAACTTCCTCGCCCCCCCCACACCCCTCCTGTCTCAGCTCACCACCCCCCCCCCCTCTCTCCCCCCCCCCTGCCGCTCCCCCCTCCTCCTCACGGATATGTGGCAATATCCTTCTCAATGCCAAGGGCGCCCCTGGTGTGTACCCCTGATGTGAACCCCTGGTGTGTGCCGCTGGTGTGTATCCCTGGTGTGTACCCCTGGTGTGTACCCCTGATGTGAACCCCTGGTGTGTACCGCTGGTGTGTACCCCTGGTGTGTACCCCTGATGTGAACCCCTGGTGTGTACCGCTGGTGTGTATCCCTGGTGTGTACCCCTGGTGTGTACCCCTGATGTGAACCCCTGGTGTGTACCGCTGGTGTGTACCCCTGGTGTGTACCCCTGATGTGAACCCCTGGTGTGTACCGCTGGTGTGTATCCCTGGTGTGTACCCCTGGTGTGTACCCCTGGTGTGAAACCCTGGTGTGTACCCCTGGTGTGTACCGCTGGTGTGAACCCCTAGTGTGTACCGCTGGTGTGTACCCCTGGTGTGAACCCCTGGTGTGAACCGCTGGTGTGTACCCCTGGTGTGTACCCCTGGTGTGTACCGCTGGTGTGTACCCCTAGTGTGTACCGCTGGTGTGTACCCCTGGTGTGTACCCCTAGTGTGTACCGCTCGTGTGCACCCCTAGTGTGTCATGCCCCATGTAGTGTCATGCCGCATGTAGTGTCATACCACACAGTGTCATACGCACACATAGTGTTAGACCACACATAGTGTCATACCACACATAGTGTCATACCACACATAGTGTCATACCACACATAGTGTCATACCACACATAGTGTCATACCACACATAGTGTTAGACCGCACATAGTGTCATACCACACATAGTGTCATACCACACATAGTGTCATACTCACACATAGTGTCATACCACACATAGTGTCATACCACACATAGTGTCATACCCACACATAGTGTCATACCACACATAGTGTCATACCCACACATAGTGTCATACCACACATAGTGTCATACCCACACATAGTGTCATACCCACACATAGTGTCATACCCACACATAGTGTCATACCCACACATAGTGTCATACCACACATAGTGTCATACCCACACATAGTGTTAGACCACACATAGTGTCATACCACACATAGTGTCATACCACACATAGTGTTAGACCACACATAGTGTTAGACCACACATAGTGTCATACCCACACCTAATGTCATACCTCATGTAGTGTTATAATAAGCGATAAGGCACAATCAAGCGATATGACACAACATGCAACATGACACTACAAGCGACATGACACTCCCTGACGCTTTTCTCAAGTCAGCGACCCCCAAACTGACGACATACACACATACAGGACATACACGTGACATACAAACATTCAGGACATATACACGGTAATGAGACACCGACAGCCGTCCTGCAGTGACGTCAGTTCGTCCAGTGACCACTTAAGTAATGATCCACTCCATCCAGTGACTTCAACGCCACTCAAGTAATGATCCACTCCATCCAGTGACTTCAACGCCACTCAAGTAATGATCCACTCCAACATAAAGAGTCAACATTTCCACCACAAAACTTTAATGTATGACTTCATGAGGAGTTATAAACAACAGGTAATGATCTGAAAGGATGTATGAGCAATAACTTTTTTGCGTTAATGAAATGGATGTTGTCCTTTTGATTTGTGTGTGTAGGGCTACGCTTCCATGCATCAGTGCTTCGGTATTATGGAGTTGTTGACTAAGGCATCTCAGTAATGTTGGTGTGTAGTGTGTGTGTGTGTGTGTGTGTGTGTGTGTGTGTGTGTGTGTGTGTGTGTGTGTGTGTGTGTGTGTGTGTGTGTGTGTGTGAGTCCTGACCTAAATGAACTTACCTAAATGTGTTTACATCATCGAGCCATAGATAAGCTATTCAAAGTAGCAATATATATATATATATATATATATATATATATATATATATATATATATATATATATATATATATATATCGGGTAAAGCATTAGTCCGCCTTCCTAGAGGACGAGACATACTTGCACCTGCAACTGTGCAATGATTTCATCCTATTGAGTAGACTTAGAATGTTGTCATCTCCTTGGTCTTTAAGAACATTATCTGCACCCTCCCCCTCCCCCCCCCCCCCCTCACACACACACCCTCTCCCTCACGTCTACTAAACATTCAGAAAATGTTGGACTGACATACTGACAGAGAGTGCGTGATCTGCTATATACTGACAGAGTGTGGTGATCTGCTATATACTGACAGACAGAGTGGTGATCTGCTATATACTGACAGAGTGTGGTGATCTGCTATATACTGACAGACAGAGTGGTGATCTGCTATATACTGACAGAGTGTGGTGATCTGCTATATACTGACAGACAGAGTGGTGATCTGCTATATACTGACAGAGTGTGGTGATCTGCTATATACTGACAGACAGAGTGGTGATCTGCTATATACTGACAGAGTGTGGTGATCTGCTATATACTGACAGACAGAGTGGTGATCTGCTATATACTGACAGTGTGATAACGACATTACTGACGTCGAGGAAGTGATGAAGTAAGAGAACCTTCCCAATTGTACTTAACAATCAGAGACACACACACGGGCCCGCCATCAAGCTGTTGATGACGTACTGTTTATGGCTTACTGTTGCTGGCTTGCTGTTGCTGACTTACTGTTGCTGGCTTGCTGTTGCTGACTTACTGTTGCTGGCTTGCTGTTGCTGACTTACTGTTGCTGGCTTGCTGTTGCTGACTTACTGTTGCTGGCTTGTTGTTGCTGACTTACTGTTGATGGCATACTGTTGCTGGGTTGATTTTGCTGGCTTGCTGTTCGTGGCTTGCTACTGTTGAATTACTGTTGCTGGCTTGCTGTTGCTGAGATGCTGTTCCCTGACAGGTGACCATTACTAGATTACTGCTGCTGGGTTAATGTTGGTGGCTTGCTGTTAAGCGAACACAGGCCTGGGTCAAGCGATGTGTGTATGAGTGAATGTCAGGTGCTGTATATTCACTCTGCCCTGTGTGTGTGCACCTGCTGTTGCCGTCATTATGTCTGGGTGTGTGTCATCATACCTCGGTATATGTCGTTATATCGGGGTATGTTGCAGTGTTGCCCATTGCAGGTTCCGGGTTAGCGTCGTCGTCCGTCTATCTGGCTAATTTGCTGCGACTCCGATGATCATTTACACGTTCACCTGTGGTTGGATTTCCTTATGTGTATTTGTTAGCAGCGATACACTCAAGATGCACTGTCCTGATAGACTTAGAATTGGTCTTTCTGCGCTCGAGCAAGTTCTGAAATTGAGTACTCTCTGAATCTGCAATTTCAGTGGGGTATGACTTAGTCTTACGCGATGCAATTCATTGTTGGGTAGTACTTTCTTCTGGTTTCTAGATTAAAGGTCAGAGCTGGCAATAGGCAGTGACGTGTTCTTTTCCGCCTATGGTTTATGACAGAGCTGCTCTGGGGCTAATTTCACCTCCTTGTTTGAAATCAAGGATCTTGAAGACATGCTCGAGGATATCAGATAACTTTTTTTTTAAGTTTTGAAGGTTATCCTTGATCCAATTTAGTCGGTAGACAGTTTGAGTCTCTACTTGTTACGTTCTTTTATTCTGAGGCCTTTAATTACACAATTACTCTTCGTTTCCTGTTGAACAGGTTTTCTCTCACACCCAGTTCAACACGCTATCAGTTACTCTAGTGTTTTTCTCTGATTTATGTAGAAGCTTCAATTGTGAAGCCGTACCGAAGACTTTCTGGCCGTCCAGAGAGATGCAGCCAGTCATCCTGTCTTTCTTGTGCAATCTTTGGCATCTTTTCATTGGACTCCAGCAGTCTTCCCGTGTTGAAGCTACAGTACATAATTTGTCTCGTTCTTTGTGCTCCACTATTCTATTATTTAATTTAACTAGGAAATTGCAGGGTACATATGTAATATTACATATGTAACTAAGTGATTTATGTTTATAGCTCTTATTATATATTGATATGACAATATCTTCTAGCTGTTTGGAACGTCTCCCATCTCAAGTAAAGCTTTGTAAATGACTCCAAGAAACTTGCCAAGATCTTCAGTTGAATTCCTCATCATCATCCATGAAAACCAGAGGAAAATTGAAATAGGAATTTCCTTAAGGAAATTCCTGTTTCAATTTTCCTCTGTGGTCTGACACTGTCACATTTTTGTGTAATGAAATTTTAAAAATAAGTGATATATATATATATATATATATATATATATATATATATATATATATATATATATATATATATATATATATATATATATATAGAAAAGAAGGTGGTAGAAGAAAATATCAAAGTGTTCAGTGAGGATCCCCAAGGTCTTCTCTGAATACTCTTTATTTACTTCTCCGAGGCTATGGGTCCCTACATTTGCACCAGAGGTGGTACCTTTTAGAATATACATATATATATATATATATATATATATATATATATATATATATATATATATATATATATATATATATATATATATATATATATATATATATTATATATATATATTTTATATATCAGAAAAACTCTTCCCTGTGAAGGGTTCGAACCCGGACAGTCAGGCGCTCCAAACACCTTAGCATGTCCAGTACTATACCCGCTAGACCACAACGCTTGTACTTGAAATTTTTGTATATTCACAAGAAACGGCGTGCCTTCTACATAGTCCCGAGTGCATATGCACACGCGCGCCTGTGTGTGTGTGTGTGTGTGCGTGTGTGTGCGTATGTGTGCGAGCATTATCGCACAAGAGGTGACTCAGCTTCCACCGCACGCCACCAGGGCATGGCCGGCGCTGGCATGGAATCCCGCAGTTTAGTAATTCTCGGGTAGTTTCTGTGAGACTATTTACTTTACCTTGGCGATGTTTTGACGTGCACACAGACCTGATACAATACAATACAATACAATACAATTTTATTTAGGTAAGGTACATACATACAATAAATATTTACAAGGATTGTTTGACTTATAGGTATAGCTAGTACATACAATGCCTAAAGCCACTATTACGCAAAGCGTTTCGGGCATGGTGTGGTGGGAGCTGTTCCCTGGCCTACTGTGTCTTTAGTGGTGCTAAATTCTGAGGACGAACGTGCACTCGGTGGGAAAGAGATGGCATATGGAAAAGAAGTTTTGGCTTCTTCTGTCAGATGGACTCTGGCTGATAGCGCAATGTTGATGATCTTCCAGACACACGTCTCCTCAGTACTGGAGAAAGACTATCATAGAGAAGACTGTGCCTAAGACGAAACTATCAATGATTCTCTGACCGTTGTTCCTCTTTCTGAAAGTTCAATAGGCCTACCAGAACACCCCCCCCCCCCCACTCCCGCTCTTTCACGCTGGGGGGGAAAAATGCAACTACATTTTTATTGACAGAATACCCACGTGGCCCATCCTCCAGGGGCGAAACTCTACCGAGCAAGCACTCTTCGCTCTGATCTTACCACCAGAACACACTTGGGTCCTTAGCCGGCAGAGTTTGAAGTCAGTAAGGCAGTTTGTCTCACAAGATGCCTTGCTCCTCTCGACCCCTGCCTGTATGACCGGAATTCTCATTGTCTCACAAGCCAATTTCCTCCCGTAAGGGCTCGCGGCTTGTAATTCCAAATAGCCGCATTTTATTTTTTTTTTTTTTGCCTGTCGAGATACTCTCTAATAGTGGTTTAATAAATCAGGATTAACACAGGGTTACTTCGCACGCCCCGACAAGAGTTATTGGCTTGTATGATGCTCGTTGTTGGATGCTGCGTCTGAGCGAGTCCCTCCACTCTCACGAGAAAGAATTCACCCTCCACACTATATATATATATATATATATATATATATATATATATATATATATATATATATATATATATATATATATATATATATAAACACTTACCTTTCGATGGATATTAATAACATTTCTGGTGTTTATAAATGCTACACATGTTCCTCAGCTTTAAAGTCGATTTCTATGAAAACGGAGTTTATTTCCATGCTATTCTTAATTTAGTCCGATATGATCTGAACCTGGCATTACACGGTCTGGTCTCGAGAGGTGAAATTCCGTTGCTCCCTGTTGTTTAAGGGAGGTCATCTCTGATGCTGATTGGTCAGGGGGATGCTTACAAAATTCTCCAGAGGGCTAATCACCACCTCGGAGCGTCTCTGCCAGGCAGAGTTTTCGGCTAGGGAAGATTGCCGAGAAATCGGTCTTTTTCACAGATTCTGCGGACATTAGTCTCTGTCTGCTCTGTCGGTCTGTGTATGATATCTCGGTTTGTGTTTACTATCTCGGCCTGTGTCTGCACCCTCAGCCTGTTACTGTACCCTCGGCCTGTAATGACCTGAGTGTAATTACAGGCCATGAGTTCATGGCCTGGTACATGAACAGGATGAGGGAGCCAGTGTGAACCTGTGTCGTAGGGTCCGTGTTATTGTTCATACACCGAAGGGTGAGGGACCTCATTTCTTACCCACAGTAAGAATGACCTATTCGTTACATGTTGATTTGTCTTGCTTGTGTTTATTTTTATTTATGTTGCGTTCTTGTGTTTATGGTCGATGTTAACAGTGTTGTTTTTACCAGGAGAGTAGATTATCTCTACCTCTGGTTTAAGTAGGCCCAAATAGATAAGTTGAAACACAGGTGGTTGGTTTAAGTATATTCTCCATTTTATTTAAATTGCTCATGTATTTATCCGAGTAATTTTTGTTCTCCTCCTTTGTTGCCTGAACGACAGTTTGCTTCTCGTTTGTTTGGGTATTAAATAATGTTATTTCGGTAATTTTTTCACCATGATGGGATCTCTTTTGGTCTTTATTTTCTTTTGCTCTTTCTTGTTCTCTCTTTTACTTTCTCTTTTTTTGTTTTTACCTGTCTTCTCTGCTTCTCTGAGCTTTTATCTCTCTTTTTCTTTCTCTTCTCTTTCTACCTCTCTCTCTCTCTCTCTCTCTCTCTCTCTCTCTCTCTCTCTCCCCTACCATTACCCACCTCAGCGGGATGTGCCCTGACCACTGCCTCCCTCGGGCAACTGTCTTCACATTTTTCCTCCCAGTATCTTTCCAGTATCGCATTCCAGAGTCTTCCAGTCTTTCCTCTCTCTCTCTCTCTCTCTCTCTCTCTCTCTCTCTCTCTCTCTCTCTCTCTCTCTCTCTCTCTCTCTCTCTCTCTCTCTCTCTCTCTCTCTCTCTCTCTCTCTCTCTCCCCTACCATTACCCACCTCAGCGGGATGTGCCCTGACCACTGCCTCCCTCAGGCAACTGTCTTCACATTTTTCCTCCCAGTATCTTTCCAGTATCGCATTCCAGAGTCTTCCAGTCTTTCCTTTCTCTCTCTCTCTCTCTCTCTCTCTCTCTCTCTCTCTCTCTCTCTCTCTCTCTCTCTCTCTCTCTCTCTCTCTCTCTCTCTCTCTCTCTCTCTCTCTCTTTCCCTAGAGAGTCGGCTCTATGTCAGAGCTTCAAATACCCAACAGAATAAATGAAGAATTCTGAGAGTTTCGATACACTGAAGAGGAGAAGAACTCTCAGGCAGCTGTACTGAGAACATCATGTCAAGAGAGCTTCAGAGTCTGACAAAAATAGTCGTGCTGGTGTTGGGTGTCAGCGGAAGCAAAACCAACAGCCTCGTAGATCATCCGTCTCTTGACGCCAAGTTTTTTTCCCCACTGACTGTTTATTAATTCCCATTATTTATTTTTTTAGCGGTCAATATTATTTTCAGGTTGAGCATTTATGTCAATCTTTCGTTGACATATCCACGTGTATCTAACGGAATGAGTTCGTTTACGGCTGCGACACAGATGTTTGTTTATGGCTGCGACACAGATGTTCGTTTATGGCTGCGACACAGATGTTCGTTTATGGCTGCGACACAGATGTTCGTTTATGGCTGCGACACAGATGTTCGTTTATGGCTGCGACACAGATGTTCGTTTATGGCTGCGACACAGATGTTCGTTTATGGCTGCGACACAGATGTTCGTTTATGGCTGCGACACAGATGTTCATGGCTGTGACACAGATGTTTATGGCTGCGACACAGATGTTCGTTTATTACTGCGACACAGATGTTCGTTTATTACTGCGACACAGATGTTCGTTCATTACTGCGACACAGATGTTTGTTCATTACTGCGACACAGATGTTCGCTTATTACTGCGACACAGATGTTCGTTTATTGCTGCGACACAGATGTTCGTTCATTACTGCGACACAGATGTTTGCTTATTACTGCGACACAGATGTTCGTTCATTACTGCGACACAGATGTTCGTTCATTACTGCGTCACAGATGTTCGTTCATTACTGCGACACAGATGTTCGCTTATTACTGCGACACAGATGTTCGTTTATTACTGCGACACAGATGTTCGTTCATTACTGCGACACAGATGTTCGTTCATTACTGCGACAGATGTTCGTTCATTACTGCGACACAGATGTTCGCTTATTACTGCGACACAGATGTTCGTTCATTACTGCGACACAGATGTTCGTTCATTACTGCGACACAGATGTTTGTTTATTACTGCGACACAGATGTTTGTTTATAACTGCGACACAGATGTTTGTTTATGGCTGCGACACAGATGTTCGTTCATTACTGCGACACAGATGTTCGTTCATTACTGCGACACAGATGTTCGTTTATGGCTGCGACACAGATGTTTGTTTATGGCTGCGACACAGATGTTCGTTTTATCCTCGTTGTTTCTCTGGAACTCGGATTTTTTCTGTGGCAATTTAAGAGTGAGTTTGACATAGTTTCTCGTGTCGGCGGACGCCTTCAATTGCCTTTGATTGTGGTGCTAGTGGCTGTTAGACTGCTTGAGACTCTACAGCAGCTGTTTGAGTTCCTTGTAGCTTTGCTGTACCTGCCAGCTAATTGTAGTTTTTGCTGTACCTGTCAGCTAATTGTAGTTTTTGCTGTACCTGCCAGCTAATTGTAGTTTTTGCTGTACCTGCCAGCTAATTGTAGTTTTTGCTGTACCTGCCAGCTAATTGTAGTTTTTGCTGTACCTGCCAGCTAATTGTAGTTTTTGCTGTACCTGCCAGCTAATTGTAGTTTTTGCTGTATCTGCCAGCTATTTGTAGTTTTTGCTGTACCTGCCAGCTAATTGTAGTTTTTGCTGTATCTGCCAGCTAATTGTAGCTTTTGCTGTACCTGCCAGCTAATTGTAGTTTTTGCTGTACCTGCCAGCTAATTGTAGCTTTTGCTGTACCTGCCAGCTAATTGTAGTTTTTGCTGTACCTGCCAGCTAATTGTAGTTTTTGCTGTACCTGCCAGCTAATTGTAGTTTTTGCTGTACCTGCCAGCTAATTGTAGTTTTTGCTGTACCTGCCAGCTAATTGTAGCTTTTGCTGTACCTGCCAGCTAATTGTAGTTTTTGCTGTACCTGCCAGCTAATTGTAGCTTTTGCTGTACCTGCCAGCTAATTGTAGTTTTTGCTGTATCTGCCAGCTAATTGTAGTTTTTTTACTGTACCTGCCAGCTAATTGTAGCTTTTGCTGTACCTGCCAGCTAATTGTAGTTTTTGCTGTACCTGCCAGCTAATTGTAGCTTTTGCTGTACCTGCCAGCTAATTGTAGTTTTTGCTGTACCTGCCAGCTAATTGTAGCTTTTGCTGTATCTGCCAGCTAATTGTAGTTTTTGCTGTACCTGCCAGCTAATTGTAGCTTTTGCTGTACCTGCCAGCTAATTGTAGTTTTTGCTGTACCTGCCAGCTAATTGTAGCTTTTGCTGTACCTGCCAGCTAATTGTAGTTTTTGCTGTATCTGCCAGCTAATTGTAGTTTTTTTACTGTACCTGCCAGCTAATTGTAGCTTTTGCTGTACCTGCCAGCTAATTGTAGTTTTTGCTGTACCTGCCAGCTAATTGTAGCTTTTGCTGTACCTGCCAGCTAATTGTAGTTTTTGCTGTACCTGCCAGCTAATTGTAGCTTTTGCTGTATCTGCCAGCTAATTGTAGTTTTTTTACTGTACCTGCCAGCTAATTGTAGCTTTTGCTGTACCTGCCAGCTAATTGTAGTTTTTTTACTGTACCTGCCAGCTAATTGTAGTTTTTTTACTGTACCTGCCAGCTAATTGTAGCTTTTGCTGTACCTGCCAGCTAATTGTAGTTTTTGCTGTACCTGCCAGCTAATTGTAGCTTTTGCTGTATCTGCCAGCTAATTGTAGTTTTTTTACTGTACCTGCCAGCTAATTGTAGCTTTTGCTGTATCTGCCAGCTATTTGTAGTTTTTTTACGGTACCTGCCAGCTAATTGTAGTTTTTGCTGTATCTGCCAGCTAATTGTAGTTTTTGCTGTACCTGCCAGCTAATTGTAGTTTTTTTACTGTACCTGCCAGCTAATTGCTGGCAGGTATGTTGTAGCAAGGCTAATTGCTTGTTATGTTCTAGCAACACTAGTCCCTGTTATTCAACTAGTTTAAGCTAGCACTCTCCAAAACTAGGTTGTTAGTACGAGTGTTAAATGTCGTTGATGATGCTGGGGTGTCGTTGATGATGCTGGGGTGTCGTTGATGATGCTGGGGTGTCGTTGATGATGCTGGGGAGTCGTTGATGATGCTGGGGAGTCGTTGAGGATGCTGGGGTGTCGTTGATGATGCTGGGGTGTCGTTGATGGTGCTGGGGTGTCGTTGATGATGCTGGGGTGTCGTTGATGATGCTGTGGTGTCGTTGATGGTGCTGGGGTGTCGTTGATGATGCTGGGGTGTCGTTGATGATGCTGGGGAGTCGTTGATGATGCTGGGGAGTCGTTGAGGATGCTGGGGTGTCGTTGATGATGCTGGGGTGTCGTTGATGGTGCTGGGGTGTCGTTGATGATGCTGGGGAGTCGTTGATGATGCTGGGGAGTCGTTGAGGATGCTGGGGTGTCGTTGATGATGCTGGGGTGTCGTTGATGGTGCTGGGGTGTCGTTGATGATGCTGGGGTGTCGTTGATGATGCTGTGGTGTCGTTGATGGTGCTGGGGTGTCGTTGATGATGCTGGGGTGTCGTTGATGATGCTGGGGTGTCGTTGATGATGCTGGGGTGTCGTTGATGATGCTGGGGTGTCGTTGATGATGCTGGGGAGTCGTTGAGGATGCTGGGGTGTCGTTGATGATGCTGGGGTGTCGTTGATGGTGCTGGGGTGTCGTTGATGATGCTGGGGAGTCGTTGATGATGCTGGGGAGTCGTTGATGATGCTGGGGAGTCGTTGAGGATGCTGGGGTGTCGTTGATGATGCTGGGGTGTCGTTGATGGTGCTGGGGTGTCGTTGATGATGCTGGGGTGTCGTTGATGATGCTGTGGTGTCGTTGATGGTGCTGGGGTGTCGTTGATGATGCTGGGGTGTCGTTGATGATGCTGGGGTGTCGTTGATGATGCTGGGGTGTCGTTGATGATGCTGGGGTGTCGTTGATGATGCTGGGGTGTCGTTGATGATGCTGGGGTGTCGTTGATGATGCTGGGGTGTCGTTGATGATGCTGGGGTGTCGTTGATGGTGCTGGGGTGTCGTTGATGATGCTGGGGAGTCGTTGATGATGCTGGGGTGTCGTTGAGGATGCTGGGGTGTCGTTGATGATGCTGGGGTGTCGTTGATGATGCTGGGGTGTCGTTGATGATGTTGGGGTGTCGTTGATGATGCTGGGGTGTCGTTGATGATGCTGGGGTGTCGTTGATGATGCTGGGGTGTCGTTGATGATGCTGGGGTGTCGTTGATGATGCTGGGGTGTCGTTGATGATGCTGGGGTGTCGTTGAGGATATTGTTGGATGCTGGTAGGGCACCAAAGAGATAGAGAGGGGGGGCGAGGTTCCAGGTAGGCCTAGGGAGAAAAACGAGATGAGAGGGGGGGGGGGAATGTTGAGGAGTTAGGCGCTAAGTAGCAAGACAACTCGGAGGGGAGGGAGAGGCGACAAGGAAGAAGGCGATGGAGAGAGGAGGGGGAGGGGGGAGAGGTAGAGTGAGGGGGGAGGGGGGAGAGGGAGAGTGAGGGGGGGAGAGGGAGAGTGAGGGGGGGAGGGGGAGAGGGAGAGAGAGGAGGGGAGGGGAGATGGAGAGAGAGGAGGGGAGGGGAGGAGGGGGAGGGGGGAGAGGGAGAGGGAGGAGGGGAGAGAGGGAAGGGGAGCAACGAGTAGGGAAGCATGAGAAGCAACGTGGATGAAGTACCCTTGTCTCTCCCTTCATCACAACCCCCTTCCCCCCCACTCCCCCTTACCTCACCTCTCCTCCCCCCCCCCCCTCCCCTTCCTCTGTTCCTCCCCCTCTCTTCACTCTTCTACCGTCGCTTGGAGGTGGGGGGATGAGAGGGGGGGGGAGAAGGGATCTGATGGGATAGGCAACAGGAGGAGGAGGAGGAGTGGTGGTGGAGGGAGGGAAGGTAGTGAGAATGAGGGGTGGGAGGGGGTGGAGAAGGAGGGGGGTATGCAGCCCCCCCCACCCCCCGACACAAGCATAGCCAACCAGCTCGCCTCGAGCAATGACCACCTTGGTGGGGGGGGGGTAGCAGGAGCGGGAGAAGGACAGGGGGGGGAGAAGGATATGAGGGGGGAGGGGGGGAGGTATAGATGGACTTAAGGGTAGGCAGGTGTTTCCAGGATGGGCCTACGTCCCCCTCCCCCTCCCCCCCAGAGACGGGACCCCAGTAACAAGAGGGATATACACCTCTGAGACGCCCCAGCAAGCTCAACATACGAGAGGAATGAGGTGAAAACAATTGAGCGTTGCAATATACGTCTAGGAGCAGGCCGCTGGCACGCCTCGTGTCCTGGGTGTTGCCACACTCTCTCAGCCTCGTGTAGCGGCCCCTCAGCTACACCCAACACCTCGCAAATACACATATCGCACTCGGAGGAGCTATATATTCATGGTGTTTTGTGTGTATATGTATGATGGGGTGTATGTTGTGTGGAGGAGGCAGCGAGGGCGGCCTGGAGGGTGGCGAGGGCGGCCTGGAGGGTGGCGAGGGCGGCCTGGAGGGTGGTGAGGCGCTGAAGACTAGCATAATACCCGCGCCAGAGGGCCGGACGCTTGCGCCACGGCCCCCGCCTCAACACTACACTCCACGCCGGCCCCTCAGCTCCGCCCTAGTTGATTTAACGTCAGTCGTGATTCCTCAGCGCCTCAGCGAGGGGGCAAGTTTGAGGTGAGGGGGCATGATGCCCCCCCCCCCCAGCAATCCTGCTAGCGCTAATGGTGCGGAGGGGGGGTGAGTGGGGGAAGGTTGCGTCGGGCGCCGGGTAGCGCCGGGGTGGTGACGTCACACTGGGCGGGCACATGACACTTGGGTATGCGGACCTAAGCGGCCTCGCCACACCGGCCTCGCCACACCGGCCTCGCCTCTTCCCTCATCTTCATCCTATTTCTTAATGCTTGAGGGGGGCTAGGGGGGGGAGCGCTGGCTGCTCCTCCCCGCTCCTCCCTCACACACACCCGCCCCGACGCTGGCCAGCGGGGCAAGAAGGGACCATAGCACACCCTCGCGGCCCTCACTTGTCACGGGTCACCAACCCTGGCCAAGATGTAAGGTAGAAGGAAAGGGAGAGAGCACACACACACACACACACACACGCACACACACACACACACACACACACACACACACACACACACACACACACACACGCACACGCACGCACACACACACGCACACACACACACACACACACACACACACACGCACACACACACACACATACAGGGGCCTCGTAGCCTGGTGGATAGCGCGCAGGACTCGTAATTCTGTGGCGTGGGTTCGATTCCCGCACGAGGCAGAAACAAATGGGCAAAGTTTCTTTCACCCTAAGTGCCCCTGTTACCTAGCAGTAAATAGGTACCTGGGAGTTAGTCAGCTGTCACGGGCTGCTTCCTGGGGTGGGTGTGTGTATGTGTGTGGTGTGGAAAAAAAAAGAAAATAGTTAGTAAACAGTTGATTGACAGTTGAGAGGCGGGCCGAAAGAGCAAAGCTCAACCCCCGTAAAAACACAACTAGTAAACACACACACACACACACACACACACACACACACACACACACACAAAGAATGTTCACGAGACGACACTATCTCCTCAACCAGTTTGGGCAGCGTGGCCGCCATCTTAGTCCCCCAGCGTTGGTATGGCCACTGGGGTGATTCTCTTTTCGGCTCCCCCCTCCCCCCCCCCCCCCCACCTTCCCATGCCGCCCCCCCCCTACTCGACCGCACATCCTGGTAACTCCGACCACCGACCCCGTAGTTCACTGATCAACTGATTCTTATCTCCGTTCCCTGATAGATTATCTATCATTAATCAAGAACGCAGGGGAGGGGGGGAGGGAGAGATGGGGGGGGCAACACCATGATCTGGTTCTGTCGTTAAGGTTGGCAATAGTGGGCATGTCGTGTAGACCCTTTTTTGTGTATGTCTGTGTACGCGCGCGCTCTCCTGTGTGTGTGTGTGTGTGTGTGTGTGTGTGTGTGTGTGTGTGTGTGTGTGTGTGTGTGTACTCGTCTATCTTGAGGTTATCTTGAGATGATTTCGGGGCTTTAGTGTCCCCGCGGCCCGGTCCTCGACCAGGCCTCCACCCCCAGGAAGCAGCCCGTGACAGCTGGCTAACACCCAGGTACCTATTTTACTGCTAGGTAACAGGGGCATAGGGTGAAAGAAACTCTGCCCATTGTTTCTCGCCGGCGCCTGGGATCGAACCCAGGACCACAGGATCACAAGTCCAGTGTGCTGTCCGCTCGGCCGACCGGCTCCAATTGTATTCGTCTAATTGTATTCGCCTAGTTGTGCTTGCGAGGGGTTGACCTTTGTCTCTTTGGTACCGCCTCTCAACCGTCTTTCAACTGGTGAACAGATTCCTGAGCCTATTGGGCTCTATCATATCTACATTTGAAACTGTGTATGGAGTCAGCCTCCACCACATCACTGCCTAATGCATTCCACTTGTTAACTACATTACACTGAAAATAATTCTTTCTAATGTCTCTGTGGCTCATCTGGGTACTAAGTTTTCACCTGTGTCCCCTTGTTTGTATTCCGCCGGTGCTAAAGAGTTTGTCTTTGTCCACCCTGTCAATTCCCCTGAGAATTTTGTAGGTGGTTATCATGTCTCCCCTTACTCTTCTGTTTTCCAGGGATGTGAGGCTCAGCTCCTTTAGCCTTTCCTCGTAGCTCATTCCTCTCAGTTCCAGGACGAGTCTGGTGGCATACCGCTGAATCTTCTCTAACTTTGTTTTGTGTTTAACTAAGTATGGAGGCCAAGCTGGTGCTGCATATTCCAGGATTGGTCTGTAATAGGTGGTATTCAGTGTGCGTGTGTGTGTGCGTGCGCGCGTGTGTACATCTGTGTGCTCATGTAATTAACTGTTGGGAGCAGGTGTGTGTAACCAGAACATGAGTGCAACATCTTGTGTACATATGTGCATTGTCAGATGTAGTAAGGTATGTACTGTTGATCGTAGAATTGTGTAGCTAGTAAGGTACAGGTTGATATAATATATTTGACTTACTGCTGGGATCTCCATACGTTGAAGATTTTGACCACAAGACTATTGACCCAACACTATTGGAGGACTATTGACTATTTTGAAATTGAATTAACATTTAAAGCAAAGGTTGAGAGATAATTAGTTCCTTCTCTCCCTCTCTCTCTCTCTCTCTCTCTCTCTCTCTCTCTCTCTCTCTCTCTCTCTCTCTCTCTCTCTCTCTCTCTCTCTCTCTCTCTCTCTCTCTCTCTTTCTCTCTCTCTCTCTTTCGTTCTCTTTCTCTCCAGATATTTAGAAATGTTCGTAGCAACTAAATAAATTTCTAAATTCTCTATAAACGAATTCTGTGAAGAGCCTATTATATCTAAACCAATGAAAATCTATCACACATTTTCGGTAGCTAAGTTCATCTTCAGTGCGAGTTTCCGAAGCACATCTATCATGTTATTTTATTGCTTCCCTCACCTCAAGATTACCATGATCAGTGACGCCCACAGAGCCTGCCGCTGCCGAGGCTTGACACAGGAGTATGTGTCAAGGAGTATGTGGGTATGTGGGCCTGCGGGCCGCTCCAAGCAACAGCCTGGTGGACCAAACTCTCACAAGTCGAGCCTGGCCTCGGGCCGGGCTTGGGGAGTAGAAGAACTCCCAGAACCCCATCAACCAGGTATATGTGGGCCTGCGGGCCGCTCCAAGCAACAGCCTGGTGGACCAAACTCTCACAAGTCGAGCCTGGCCTCGGGCCGGGCTTGGGGAGTAGAAGAACTCCCAGAACCCCATCAACCAGGTATATGTGGGCCTGCGGGCCGCTCCAAGCAACAGCCTGGTGGACCAAACTCTCACAAGTCGAGCCTGGCCTCGGGCCGGGCTTGGGGAGTAGAAGAACTCCCAGAACCCCATCAACCAGGTATATGTGGGCCTGCGGGCCGCTCCAAGCAACAGCCTGGTGGACCAAACTCTCACAAGTCAAGCCTGGCCTCGGGCCGGGCTTGGGGAGTAGAAGAACTCCCAGAACCCCATCAACCAGGTATATGTGGGCCTGCGGGCCGCTCCAAGCAACAGCCTGGTGGACCAAACTCTCACAAGTCGAGCCTGGCCTCGGGCCGGGCTTGGGGAGTAGAAGAACTCCCAGAACCCCATCAACCAGGTATATGTGGGCCTGCGGGCCGCTCCAAGCAACAGCCTGGTGGACCAAACTCTCACAAGTCGAGCCTGGCCTCGGGCCGGGCTTGGGGAGTAGAAGAACTCCCAGAACCCCATCAACCAGGTATCAACCAGGAGACTTCAACACTGGCAAATAATGATCCAAGTGTACGTGGACACAAATTTATTTATTTACATTATCATTGTAAATTTACATTATTTACATTATCATTGTAAATATATTGTATTTTGTAACTAGCTCATCAAGATTGTAACTTGCTTAGCTAAATGAATTGTGGGGTTCAGTCCCTGAGCCCATTATGTGCCTCTGTAACCCTTTCCACTACCGCCCACAAGATGGGTATCGGGTGCATAATAAATGAACTAAACTAACTAACATTATCATTATTATTATTTGCATTATTACAGTTATTATTGTCCTTTCTATATGTTAATACTTAGAGTTTTCTTTTGCAGGTTGCAGGCTAGAATCTTATGTACTATATCTTATGAACAGGTATCTATAACAGTGTTGGGCTTTCTATACTGGTATTGAATGGTATTGTGAGTTGATTTGGTATTCAGTTATACAATTTCAGAATTGTGGAAGTGACTCTCTTGGAGTTCAATTATTTTTTTCATTTCGAGTGGAAAGAACAGCGACATTCTTTTGTTTGTGCAAAGGGAACATATGTCTAATGTCATTTCACACCTCTTGTTTGGTAATTTATAAGTTATAATAATTGTAATAATTTTAAAAATATTATTTTCTGCAAAATATTACAATGGGTCTGATTTGCAATGTTAACAGTTTAAATATTTATGTTTTAGGAATATATATATATATATATATATATATATATATATATATATATATATATATATATATATATATATATATGCCTATACTTGTATAAACCACAAGTGAAGATTAATAATCTTTGGACAACACCCACCAGTGGGACTCGAACCCAGAAAGCACAACTACCTTCCAGTAGCTGGCATAACTAGTATGCTTTAACCCACTACACCATCAGACCTTACAAAAGAAGTAGATAGTTCGAGATATATATCTCAAACATCTCCACTTCCCGAAGGCACCAGATGAGTGTGGGGTCAGTCTGCATTTTCCATCAAGCCACTGTCAATGTGAGAGAACTCGTGTCCAGCTTATAAGCCTATACTATATATATATATATATATATATATATATATATATATATATATATATATATATATATATATATTGCTTATATAAATTATATATAATTTGTTTGTTAATATATTTATTTACTTAAAAGAATCTCAAATGGTTGCCTAGGGACCTAGGTTGGAACTCCAATCCAGACTTAGCCACTCCAAATGGAACCTAGGTTGCCTGGGTAGCGCCCCAGTTGGCAGAAACACTGGTGGCTTAGGCGCAAACCTTGAAGCCTCATTTGGAGTTCTTCTGAAATACTGATGCCATTCAAAGCATCATACACACACACACACACAATACACTCTCTCTCACACCTTGTTCTAGTTAGTTTGGTCAGAAAGGCGGGGTCCATGAACTAATAGCTCGATTTTGCAGACACAAATAGTAAGTACACACACACACACGCACACTCACACACACACACACACTCACACACACACACACACGCACACACACACACACACACACACACACACACACACACACACACACACACACTAGAAGATAGAAGAAAAAGAGGAAATATGATCACCACTTACAAAATACTAACAGAAATCGACCAAATTGACAAAGAGAAGTTTATGAAACTTGCAACTTCACGAACAAGAGGACACAGATTCAAGCTAGGGGAAACAAGAGGGCCGAAAAAATATAAGAACGTTTTCTTTTGCAAACAGAGTGGTAGACGGATGGAACATGCTAAGTATAAGAAGGTGATGGAGGCCAAGACTGTCAGTAGTTTCAAAGCGTTATATGACAAAGAGTGCTGGGAAGACGGGACACCAAGAGCGGAGGGCATCCTGTAACTACACTTAGGTAATTACACACACACACACACACACACATGTCCATAATTTGTTAAGTTAATATAAAGTTATCCCCACATGCCTTTTTAAAATCAAATGATTACACGAGTGAGCTTTACTGTGGACCAGAATGAGAATGCTATAGATGTATTGTTTTCAATAGAACTGTCCTTGATAATACTTTGGTAAGCTACTTTTGCACCAGAAAAAAATTAATCAAATCATGGTTATCTAATAGAGGCACCAACTGTACCGTCGATTTTCTTTTGAGAGTGGTGAAGGGAGATAAAGCTCTAGCATATGTTAGCATATGTTCATTTTAATTAATATTGAAGTAGCTAGGACGCAAAGACTCTCTCTCACTTCATAAAATATAGACCCATCAGTCTGGCTTCTCAAAGCTTTTCTTGTATAATAATAATAATAATAAAAATTGTGCTGTTCTCGTACACTTGGATCATTATTTAGTAGCGTTGAAATCTCCTGTACAAATCGTAGCAAAGACACGCTTTGAATGTATACAAGACCTGACGTTCATTTCACAGATTTCAGCAATCTTTATATGTCCCAAGTGAACCAATGTGATGAGATGTGATAGAGGGGAAGAATCTAAAATTGGCAGCACCAGTTTGGAAGACAAATATAAGAGTCGAGCAAGACAAAAATAAACAAAGATAGCCCCCCCAAGACTATCGCCAGAGTCATGCATTAACTGGACCTCGTCATTGGCGTAAGCGAAGCTGGCAAACATTTGTGTCGCCTTGAGATTCCCCGAGAAGGCGACGAAGGAGAGGAATTTATGAGAGTGGGCGAGAATATATAACTGAGCAACGAGGAATTCTTGGAGAATAGTGTAAAGCGAGACATGATCACAACATATAAGATTTTTATTTTACATTGACAAGGAAGACAGTTTAATGCAATAAATAGCTTCAAAATTAAATATGACATCAGGCTCTAGGGTTGAATGTCGCGGCATTAAACCACAAACTGTACGAAAGATCCAGCACTGAAGCTAACACGCAATCCTACAGACATTCAATTGGGAGTTCATTTAGGTTAGTAAACACACACACACACACACACACACACACACACACACATTCCAAGTTGCTCCTCCCCTCCCCGCCCCTTCCCCAACCCCCCCTCTCCCTACCCATTCCCCCTACCACCCACCCCCTTCCCCAAACCCCCCCCCCCTTCCCCAACCCCATCAATCACAGCCCTCTCTCTCCTCTTTCTCCTCCCTAACACCATTCAGCGTCAGGGGGAAGAGGGGGGTGGTGGGGATCCTCCCGTTATCGTGAATTTATATACTTTTAAAGTCGAGAATTCCACTGGTGGCGCCCTCGGGCGGGGGCAGTGACACCTCCCCAGCATCTCTGGCAACGGTCTCGCCCGCCTGGGAAGCCGAGGCGGCCCGCGCTCCACGTTTTCAGAACCAGTCTTGTATATGTAACTCGATTACTTCTGAAGGCCCGTATAATTGATGTTGGGCTCGTATAATTGATGTTGGGCTCGTATAATTGATGTTGGGCTCGTATAATTGATGTTGGGCTCGTATAATTGATGTTGGGCTCGTATAATTGATGTTGGGCTCGTATAATTGATGTTGGGCTCGTATAATTGATGTTGGGCTCGTATAATTGCTGTTGGGCTCGTATGATTGATGTTGGGCTCGTATAATTGATGTTGGGCTCGTATAATTGATGTTGGGCTCGTATAATTGATGTTGGGCTCGTATAATTGATGTTGGGCTCGTATAATTGATGTTGGGATCGTATAATTGATGTTGGGCTCGTATGATTGGTGTTGGGCTCGTATAATTGATGTTGGGCTCGTATAATTGATGTTGGGCTCGTATAATTGATGTTGGGCTCGTATAATTGATGTTGGGATCGTATAATTGATGTTGGGATCGTATAATTGATGTTGGGCTCGTATAATTGATGTTGGGCTCGTATGATTGATGTTGGGCTCGTATAATTGCTGTTGGGCTCGTATAATTGATGTTGGGCTCGTATAATTGATGTTGGGCTCGTATGATTGATGTTGGGCTCGTATAATTGCTGTTGGGCTCGTATGATTGATGTTGGGCTCGTATGATTGATGTTGGGCTCGTATGATTGATGTTAGGCTCGTATAATTGATGTTGGGCTCGTATAATTGCTGTTGGGCTCGTATAATTGCTGTTGGGCTCGTATAATTGCTCTTGGGCTCGTATAATTGATGTTGGGCTCGTATAATTGATGTTGGGCTCGTATAATTGATGTTGGGCTCGTATAATTGCTCTTGGGCTCGTATAATTGATGTTGGGCTCGTATAATTGATGTTGGGCTCGTATAATTGCTCTTGGGCTCGTATAATTGATGTTGGGCTCGTATAATTGATGTTATGTACTTGTAGTTGATGCTGGGTACTTATAAGTGATGTTAGGAGCATGTAATTGATGTTGAGTACTTGTAATTGATGTTGGGTAATTGTAATTAATGTTGGGTTCCTTGAAATTGATATTAGGTGCATGTAATTGATGTTAGGTACTTGTAATTGATGTTGGTTGATTGTAATTGATGTTAGGTAAGTGCTTTTAATTGTTGTTGGGTGCTTTTAATAGATGTTGGATGCATGCAATTGGTTTTGGGTACTTCTAATTGGTGTTGGGAACTGTAATTGATGTTGGGTACTTGTAATTGGAGTGAACCCGCTTCTTGAAGGAGTGAACCCGCTTCTCGGAGGAGTAAACCCGCATCTTGAAGGAGAGAACCCGCTTCTTGAAGGAGAGAACCCGCTTCTTGAAGGAGTGAACCCGCTTCTTGAAGGAGTGAACCTTCCTGAAGAGTGAGCTCCTTCAAGAAGCGGGTTCACTACATCAAGAAGCGGGTTCACTCCCCGAAGACACGAGATCGAGGGGCGCACCAAAGAGATAATTGCCCAAAGAAATCACATTAACGTGATGTATGGTTTAGGGCGTGTGTTTGTGCGCACCCAGGGGTGCAGGCTCGAATCCTCCTCAGGGCTCCTACTGTCATTCTCAAAGGAGATCGTTGTGGCTGCAGCTCATCTGTCACTCAAAGACCCGCCCTTCCACATTAAGTGGGATGGGGGGGGGGTCTTTCCCACCCTCGTTAGCATAAGAGATTGCGATTAAAGGCACAAATATTTCGTATATTTTTCAGTTTATATATATATATATATATATATATATATACATATATATATATATATATATATATATATATATATATATATATATATATATATATATATATATATATATATATATATATATATATATGGCTCATTGAATATGACCGCATATTCTGTATTTACTATCTTCTGATTTAGGGCTTCTATCCCTCTAACTATTTTCCTAGCATCAGGGCTTAGCTAAAAGAGGTGTTCTCCAAAACTCATTTTCGTTATTTCAAGGTGAAGAAAAAAGTGAATTACTATAGAATGTATTTCCATATATATATATATATATATATATATATATATATATATATATATATATATATATATATATATATATGGATGTATATATGTTGCCCATCTACTCACCGGAGAGGAATGAGGTGTTTTCCTCTTTATTCCTGTTCCATAATATCCTGCTTTTCCTCGCACTCCTCCTCCTCCTCCTCCTCCTTCTCTTATACCTTATTGTGGTCACTTTTTTTCGCGTTTTCCTTTTCTGTTTGTGATGTTGAATGTGGATTGATATATTGGAGGACATGGAGTAGCTTCACCATCGGTGGGGTAATGGTAACATTCTCAAGTGTGTTGACCAGACCACACACTAGAAATTGAAGGGACGACGACGTTTCGGTCCGTCCTGGACCATTCTCAAGTCGATTGTCTTCCACAATCGACTTGAGAATGGTCCAGGATGGACCGAAACGTCGTCGTCCCTTCAATTTCTAGTGTGTGGTCTGGTCAACATACTTCAGCCACGTTATTGTGACTCATCGCCTGCATTCTCAAGTGTGTTTACTGGACGCCATATCTGAGGCTGTTCCCATCTGGGAGTCCAGGAGATCGCTGGTGGGTTGTTCGCAGCCACTACTTCGTCTCCCCCAGATCTTGGGAGGTTATCTTGAGATGATTTCGGGGCTTTAGTGTCCCCGCGGCCCGGTCCTCGACCAGGCCTCCACCCCCAGGAAGCAGCCCGTGACAGCTGACTAACACCCAGGTACCTATTTTACTGCTAGGTAACAGGGGCATAGGGTGAAAGAAACTCTACCCATTGTTTCTCGCCGGCGCCTGGGATCGACCCCAGGACCACACAGGATCACAAGTCCAGTGTGCTGTCCGCTCGGCCGACCGCCTCCCACAGGGAGGCCTGTGAAGCTGTAACGATTCTAAGAAGAGTTGGATATTGTCCTAATAGCAGCTTTGTGTTGGGTAATAAGAGGACGTAAATGATTTTGGGTAGGAGAACCCCAAGCACAAATACCATAGTTGAGGTATGGATAGATGAGGGAGTAATAGAGAGTCACCAGAGCAGGGCGGGGTACATAATATCTGATCTTAGAAAGAATGCCAACAGTTTTTGAAACTTTTTTTGATATATTTAGAATGTGACCCTGGAAATTCAGCTTGTGGTCGATGAGAACGCCAAGGAATTTGCCATCTAATTTGTTACAAATTTGGGTATTGTTTATTTTGAGATATATCTGATTAGAGGATTTATTGCCAAACAGAATATAAAACGTTTTGTCAATGTTAAGGGTGAGTTTGTTGGCAGTTAGCCAAATATGGACTTTCTCTAGCTCAGTATTTACTGTGGCATTTAGAGCAAGAGGGTCAGGACTGGAGTAAATGAAGGTTGTGTCGTCAGCAAATAGAATTGGTTTGAGGTGTTGGGAGGCATTTGGAAGGTCATTAATGTAGATGAGAAAGAGGAGAGGGCCAAGTATGCTGCCCTGAGGAACACCAATGTTGATGGGTAGGGTGGGAGAAATTGTATTATTCACAGAAACATATTGGAGCCTGTCAGTAAGGTAGGATTTGAGGTATTGTAGGGAGTGTCCTCTGACTCCATAATGATGTAATTTAAGAAGAAGGTTTTGGTGGTTGACAGTATCAAAAGCTTTACGCAGGTCCACAAATAACCCAACACGGAACTCATTTTTATCAAGAGCTGTATGAATCGAGTTAAGCATACTAATAAGTGCATCATTAGTGCTTTTTTTGGGTCTGAAGCCATATTGGCAAGGGCTAAGTATATTGAGTTTGGCTAGATATGAGTAAAGCTGCTTATAGATTAGTTTTTCAAAAATTTTTGACAAGTTTGGCAGGATTGATATAGGTCTGTAGTTGTTAACATCTGTGAGATTACCACATTTGTGGACAGGCGTTACTCTCGCTTTTTTTAGAATATCTGGGAAGGTTTGGAGTTCAAGTGACTTGTTGAAGAGCAAAGCAATAGCCGGGGCTAAAGATCTGGAGGCTTTTTTGTAAATTAAAGTTGGTATCTCCTCAAGGGCACCAGACTTGGTTTTAAGGGAAAGGATTATCTCATTGACGTCAGTGGAATTAATAGGCTTTAGGTACAGAGACTGTGGATAGTTACCTGTAAGATAGTCCTTGTAACATAGACACTTGCCAATATGTTGTGTAATTAACAAAGATACGCTAATAAAGCCTAAAATATTACATGCCTCCAGAAAGACAGAGCTATAATCGTTATTGTGAGTGCATCAAAGGAAATATATCATGTTGGAGACCAATGATATAGCAATTTTAATTTAAGTTTCGAGTCCCGCCCGGTCGAGAGAGATGGGGCGACTCTCGCCCCATCTATTGGAGATTCTGTCCACTAAAGACCCAAAGCTACTCAAACCTTCCTAGCATTACGTAAGCAATGAAGTAATATGGTATATTTACTCACTATAATGTGGATGCTGGATGCAGAAAATGAGAAAACATAATTTTACTCTGAAAAAATATCATTTCATAACAAAATAAGATGTAAATATGTAATATCAAAGGAAGTCGATGGTCCAAGCAACAATATCGTGGAGCGACTTATCCAAGATATATTGCTCTCTGGAAAGTGTTTGCTGGCATATCAACCTTCTGTACACAGTGATCCAGTCGTCGAACTTCTCTGCTCAAATTATCGCAAATTTAATTTATGATGTTAACAAGTAGAATGCGTATTTTTAATCAAATCTAACGATATTAAAAAGTAGAATGCGTATTTTTAATCAAATCTAACATAACTAGCCAGAAAACGTTAAAGATTATTTAAAAATACATGGTTGGAAGTTAAATCAACTCCATAGAACAATATTTTTGTTATAGATACTAATCGTTATTTGTTGGTATGCGTTCGCTACTTAAACTATCATGTACTGTATTTATGTAAAATCTCCCTGTTTCTTCGGACATGGAACACGGAACCTTACACGCTCTCTGATTTACTGTTTAATAGAGATTCACAAATAAGCTTATGATTGTATACGTTATCAAAAAGGCAGTGACAAAGTCAATTTTGCATTTTAATCACAGAGATTAGATCTTAGTGAGATAGGAAAGATATTCATATTTTAAAGAAGGATTTTTGAACCATCGCTCTCCCTATCGATAGAAACTAACTTTTTTTTTGTTATTATTAACACGCTTAGGTATACACAGTAATGTGCTGCTACCCTATTCTATATGAAAGATTACACAGTGTATATCAAAAACTAGCTATAAGTTCATTAAATATTCCCATCTCACAGGATGGTTAGTTATACATGGAATCAGGAGATAAAATACCAGCCTCAATAAAAAAAAAATCAACTGTGACTAACAAGAACACCACTTACGGGCTATTCATGCCCGTGCTACCTTTTGGGTGGCTTAATCCTCATCAATCAATCACAAGAAACAAGGGATACATCTCCCGTCACGCAGGGTCCAGTCGCACCTCCACAGATCTCCAGTATCATCTATTGACACTGTTAATGGTTCAAGAGGACTACCACTTACGGGCCTACCTCAAGGTAGCAATCAGGTGAGAACATAAAATATAAGGCTGATCTATTAGCCTCCGTTAGCAAAATCCGGGTACAGCATAAGAATATCTTCCAATATTCCTAAGTGTATGAAGTAATTACAGAGTTCAAAGTACCTTATACCATTTGGTCTGAAGTCACTTATAACAGGGCAATCACAGATATAGTGTTGGTGAGTATGTCCCAGCTCTTGTTCACATAGTTTACAATTGGAATATTCACCATTGGGGGCTATTCATTACCTGCAGCCACCTGCGATACATATCGATATCCTAGCCTAATTCTGGCAATTACAATGTCACACTGTCATTGTGACACTAGTGGAAGTTTTATGCTGTCCGTTCATATAATTCTCGATTCTAAACATGTTTACTTAGTTTAGTTCATTAATTATGCACCCCATATATCATCTTGTGGGCGGTAGTGGAAAAGGTTAGAGGCACATAAACATGTCATAGCTCTTTATACTCTTGCTTTCTGGCTTTTGTGTGTCAGTGACTGCTCTTCTGTCTTCCCTAATTTCCTAAAATATTGCGGCTTTGACAGAAGAGATTGGAATGCCCATGACCCACTCAACTTCAGGCTTATCACATTCAGTTTTAGCTGCCTTGTTTGTGTCATCATGCTGGACAACACCTATATGAGAAGGTATCCATACAAATGAGACTTTGAAACTCATACTGTTTGCAATAATAATGTTGTTTATAATGGAAGTTACAACTACAACCTTTTGAAGATCAATGCTAATTTTATCTAGATAATGTAATAAACGAAAGTTTTCTATGTCAACAGAAAGGCAGAAATATAAGCTACACTTTAAATACTTGTCATAAATATAACTGAAGTGAAAGCGAAGATATATGCATTTGATACTGTACAGTTTCTTGATGGCTTGCTCTAAGAGTGTGAAGCCCTTCACACCAGCCTATAAATTGTGTAATTTATTTCCATATATGCTAATTAACCTTAAAATCTATATGTCAGAAGGAAGGAAGATGTAGACGTTAATGTGACAACATTTCAAGAAATATCTCTCTCTTTAAAGTTAAATAATACAATCCTATCGCCGGTGTCCGGACACATGAAAGCTACTTAGGTATCAGTGGCCAGCCAGGTGGAGATCACAGACTGTACAATACTGATAAATTATGTAATTCACAGAGATACGTTGATAAATATTAATGTTTTATATTTTATTAAAAATACAGATATATACTTTGTTTCATACGTTAAATGTAACAATATTTCAGTATATATTATATAAGCATAGTATATATAATTCAGTATATACAATATATAATAAGAGTGTCAGACCACGGAGGAAGAATTGAAACAGGAATTTCCTTTAGTACTTTCTTATATTAATACATCTTCAGAGCGAACCAGTCCTTCTGAAGATGTATTAATATACGAAAGTACTTAGAGCATTCTATTGTGGTTTTAATATTGAACAATTATACATATACGAAACAGACAAATCTGGTGTCCGAAATAGTAAAAATATTAGTGTGCGATGTGATCAATGTAAGGGGGATATTGGGTGTGCCTCGTATCCCCTACAACAACAAGAAGTTCGAGAGCGATGAGGCCGCCACCTACTAGCTTCAGGATGTCGTCGAATCTAAATCAACAATATACTACCGCCGCTACTTTCTCGGAAACGTAAGTACCTGCCGCTTTACTTCTCTCACCCTGCCTAGCCTGGCCTGGCCTGACCTGGCCTAGCCAGACCTGACCTGGCCTAGCCAGACCTGACCAGACCTGACCTGGCCTAGCCAGACCTGACCTGGCCTAGCCAGACCTGACCAGACCTGACCTGGCCTAGCCTTACCTAGCCTAGTCTGACCTGGCCTAGCCTTACCTAGCCTAGTCTGACCTGGCCTAGTTTGACCTGACCTGGCCTAGCCTTACCCAACACTAATCACCACACGTGACAGCCCAAACGAATCGCAAATAAGTACACGTAACAAGTCATATGCCCGGACACTCTTTCACCTTGGGGACTGAGTGGTAACTATTGTATAGAAGAGCTGGCTCCCTGAGAGTGGTAAGAGGGCGTGATAAGAGGCTAACGTGTGGTCTTGAAGGAAGTCGATAAAGCAGACAATTTTCAAAAGGAAGGGCAGCATAACGAGCAGACAGGAATGGACAGACAGTCGGTTATCCCATAATGTGTAATACGCCCCACACAGCATGGGTGGAGTGGGGGGGGGGGGTTGTAGCAGGGCACAGTATGGTGATGGTGCGAGTGAAGTACACACCCACTGAATTCCTGCCATCAATAATTGTTTTCATAACCATTAGAACAATGGCATCCCTCCAGGCACCATCCTTCCACTGACCCCTTCCTCTGGTCCTCCACCTCAGACAATAACCCCCCACACCCCCTCTCCCTTCCAGACATCAGCATGTCAAAATCAGTACCATAATGTGTTTAAACTATTTAAACTAAGTCATTGTGTATCTCAAGGTATCTTAATTCATTTGAAAGTGTACATGTGCATTCGTTCATATACTCGCCTAATTGTGCTTGCTGGGGTTGAGCTCTGGCTCTTTAGTTCCACCTCTCAACCGTCAATCAACAGGTGTACAGGTTTCTGAGCCTATTGGGCTCTATCATATCTACACTTGAACCTGTGTATGGAGTCAGCCTCCACCACATCACTTACTAATGCATTCCATTAGATATAATCATATATGATTACACATAATCATTCTATACACATAATCATATATGTGTACGTCAACGTATACATACATGCGTATATGTACCTCATTAAAATACTGATAAACGAATGACCATGAACAAATTAATTTATAATTGTAGCATTATATATAATTTTAATAGACTAATTACGTGTTTATACATTTGAATGGTCCAGACAGGTGGCCAGCCTTGGACATATACACTTCTGGTAGGCACAATGACCTCATGTTAGACCCTTGATAGATTATGTGAGAGAGAGAGAGAGAGCTGGGGCAGGGAGGTGCGTGCCCCAGGGAGATAATCCATGCCCATGCCCATGCTCAAGCCATCGAGCAAGTTGTCCTGACCAGGATGTGGCATATTAGGGAGGGTTGAGGAATAGGAAGCCTGTCTGATAGGGCTCTTGGCAAGCAGCTCTCCCTCAGTCTACCTATCTATATGGAAGAAATGTATCTAGGCCCTCCTCCCCCTGCCTATTCTCTCTCCCCCACCTTTCTTCCTTCATTTCCTCCCTCCCCCCTCACTGGTGAGAGAGTAGGAGTGTGAGAGTAGTTAGAGAACTCGTAGTTCTCACGCTCGTGAAATTGTCTGCGACCCTGGAGGAGTAGAGCGGAGGGGGGGTGAAAGTAGATGACGATGGAGGAGTAGAGGGGAGCATTATATGCAGTGAACGTAGGTGTCTATGGAAGAGTACATCATAGAGGAGGGTGAAAGGAAGGTGACGATGGAGGAGGAGAAGGGAGGGGGTGTGAAGGTAGGTGATGATGGAGGAGTAGAGGGGAGGAGGGGGGCAAAGGTAGGTGTCTATGGAAGAGTACATCATAGAGGGGGGTGAAGGTAGGTGGCGATGGAGTAGAGCAAAAGGGGTGGGGGTTGAAAGTAATCCTGAGTTTAATTTTTTAGTTATATATAGTGTCACCTCGGCTTGCGAATGAATATTTATGAACTTTTCGGGTTACGAGCCTAATTTCTTCGAAAAATTTGAATCGGGTTACAAACTTTGCCTCGGGAAAGGAGTTTGTTGATATACGTATGGGCTGACCTAGCGCGTGGTGGCATGGTGATCGCGCTTCAGTTTACCAGTGTCTCCTGCCTAGTAAGTATCGCGCCTGAATTCTTTGTAAAGCATTACATTTGTTTTGGGATTTTTGGCTATTTGAACATAAAATTTGTTATGATATATCTTGCCATGAGTCCCAAGAAAGCCAGTGGTAAGGTTCAAGCCAAGAAAACACATGTGAGAATGACCATAGAGGAAAAACAAGAGAGCATTCATAAACATCAAAATGGTGCACAGGTTGTTGAACTAGCTAGGCAGTACAACAAATCTATGTCAACAATATGCACTGTACTTGCTAAGAAAAAGGACATTATGAACATTAAAGTGGCAAAAGGCATATCAACAATCCCGAAACAAAGAACACAAACACTTGATGTTAAAAAGTTTTTATTAATTTGGATACACAACAAGGAGTTAGCAGGTGATAGCATTTCAGAGGCCATCATTTGTGAGAAACCAAGGCATTTGCATGAAGACCTTTTAAAGAAAACCCCTGGAACGAGGGGGGGGGGAAAGATGAATCAAGTTTGAAAATGTGAAAAGTTTGTGTGACAATAGAGCCTCGTGGAAAACTTTTGCTGTGGTCATTACCTGGTGGAATGCACCCAGGATGGAGTATTAGGGCTATACATCTTTTAAATCATAAAAGTAATAAACATTTCCCATCAACCTTACAAACAATATTAACCTATTTTCATGTATTTCCCCCATGTGCATTTTAACAAAGTTGCTAAATTGCCTTTATCATTCTGTAAAATTTCAATTACAGTACTGTATGTATAATTTTGTTAGTATAAATGGACTGAATATTCTGAAATTGCTATTAATTTTACAATTTCAGATTCAAAGGTGGTCTGGACACCCAATTTGGTCAGACAGGTGAAGAGAGCATTTAGGATAGTTCGAAGAGATGAAGATGGTCACAATTGTGTTCGAAGAGGCAGACGCCCCCCTTTGCTTCTGACATTATGTTCAACCATTGACCTCTGCACACCTAACACAAGGTAGGTTGAAAACTCCTCCTTCATGTCATTGGTACATTAGCCAGAAACTCAGGGCTCATGTAGGAATATCCCTAAAAAAAAAAAAGTGGCCCCAACAATGCATCCTCCGAGTCTGGAGGATGAGCAGGAGCATTGTCGAGAAGCAGGACCTTGAGTGTCAAACTTTTCTCTTGCAGATATTTTTTGATGGCAGGGCAAACCACTCCACATCACAGTTTTTCTGCACGTTATATATTTTTTAAAACTCTTGGATTTTCGGAATGATACACGAGCAAGGGTTTAATTTTCAAATCGCCACACAACACAAGAGTTAGCCTATCCTGACACAAGTTAGCCCAAGTTAGCTTGTGTCCGGGCAGTGACGTCTCCTCTTGGGTAATGTATGTCCTCTTCGGCAATTTTTTCCAGAATAGCTATGTCTCTTCACAATTAAACACTTGTTGTGGAATGTATCCATCAATACAGCACAGTGTATCTACAAAATTTTAATTTTTTACTTATATATAGTGTCACCTCGGCTTACGAATGAATATTTATGAACTTTTCGGGTTACGAGCCTAATTTCTTCGAAAAATTTGAATCGGGTTACAAACTTTGCCTCGGGAAATGAGTTTGTTGATATGCGTATGGGCTGACCTAACGCGTGGTGGCATGGTGATCGCACCTCAGTTTACCAGTGTCTCCTGCCTAGTAACTATCACGCCTGAATTCTTTATAAAGCATTACATTTGTTTTGGGATTTTTGGCTATTTGAACATAAAATTTGTTATTATATATCTTGCCATGAGTCCCAAGAAAGCCAGTGGTAAGGTTCAAGCCAAGAAAACACATGTGAGAATGACCATACCTTACCTACCTTGAGGTTACCTTGAGGTGCTTCCGGGGCTTAGCGTCCCCGCGGCCCGGTCGTCGACCAGGCCTCCTGGTTGCCGGACTGATCAACCAGGCTGTTGGACGCGGCTGCTCGCAGCCTGACGTACGAGTCACAGCCTGGTTGATCAGGTATCCTTTGGAGGTGCTTATCCAGTTCTCTCTTGAACACTGTGAGGGGTCGGCCAGTTATGCCCCTTATGTGTAGTGGAAGCGTGTTGAACAGTCTCGGACCTCTGATGTTGATAGAGTTCTCTCTCAGAGTACCAGTTGCACCTCTGTTTTTCAACGGGGGTATTCTGCACATCCTGCCATGTCTTCTGGTCTCATGTGATGTTATTTCTGTGTGCAGGTTTGGGACCAGCCCCTCCAATATTTTCCACGTGTAAATTATTATGTACCTCTCCCGCCTGCGCTCAAGGGAGTACAGTTTTAGGCTCTTTAGTCGGTCCCAATAGTTTAGATGTTTTACTGAGTGGATTCTAGCAGTAAAGGATCTCTGCACGCTCTCCAGGTCAGCAATTTCTCCAGCTTTGAAAGGTGCTGTCATTGTGCAGCAGTACTCCACTCTAGAGAGCACAAGCGTTTTGAAAAGTATCATCATCGGTATAGCATCTCTAGTGTGAAAAGTTCTTGTTATCCAACCTGTCATTTTTCTTGCAGCTGTGACGGCTACTTTATTGTGTTCTTTAAAGGTAAGGTCTTCCGACATGAGTACACCCAGATCCTTTACATTGCCTTTTCGTTCTATGTTATGATTTGTCTGAGTTTTGTACGTGGTTTCCGTTTTTATATTTTCATTTTTTCCATAGCGCATGAGCTGGAACTTATCTTCGTTAAACACCATATTTTTTTCTGTAGCCCATAGAAAGACCTGATCTACATCTGACTGGAGGTTTGCCGTGTCCTCTATGTTGCCTTCTCTCATGAAGATCCTAGTGTCATCTGCAAAGGATGATACAGTGCTATAGGTTGTGTTCTTGTCTATGTCCGAAATGAGGATGAGAAAAAGTACTGGAGCAAGCACAGTACCCTGGGGGACTGAGCTCTTCACGGTTGATGGGCTGGATTTTATTTTGTTGACTATTACACATTGGGTTCTGTTGGTCAGGAAATTGTAGATCCATCTGCCTATTTTTCCGGTAATTCCTTTTGAACGCATTTTATGTGCAATAACACCATGGTCACATTTATCAAAAGCTTTTGCAAAATCTGTGTAAATTACATCCGCGTTATGTTTGTCTTCCATAGCATCCAATGCCATATCATAGTGGTCCAGCAACTGCGACAGGCAAGAGCGCCCTGTTCTGAAACCATGTTGTCCGGGATTATGGAGTTGCTGTGATTCCATGTATTTTGTGATTTTACTTCTTAGCACTCTCTCAAAATTTTTTATGATGTGCGATGTTAGCGCTATCGGTCGGTAATTTTTTGCCTCTGCCTTATTTCCTCCTTTATGAAGTGGTGCTATCTCTGCTGTTTTTAGTATATCAGGAATAACGCCAGTATCTAGGCTTTGTCTCCACAGAATGTGGAGGGCCTGCGATAGTGGTTTTTTACAGTTCTTTATGAATATGGAGTTCCAAGAATCCGGGCCTGGTGCAGAGTGCATAGGCATACTGTTTATGGCTTCTTCAAAATCCAGTGGGGATAGGGTGACGTCTGATATATGATTTGATGTTGGTATCGTATCCATGAAAAATTCATTTGGGTTATCAATCTTTAGTGTGTTTAATGGCTCGCTGAAAACAGAGTCGTACTGCGTCCTCAGTAGCTCGCTCATTTCTTTGTTGTCATCGGTGAAAGTTCCATCTCCCTTTCGCAGGGGCCCGATACTAGATGTGGTTTTTGATCTTGATTTTGCATAGGAGAAAAAATATTTCGGATTTCTTTCTATTTCACTGATGGCCTTTTGCTCTCTTTGCCTCTCCTGGGTTTTGTATGATTCTTGTAGCTTCCGTTCAATTGTTTCTATTTCTCTACCTAACCTTCTTCGCCGTTCTTGAGATAGGGTGCGACTAGTTGTTCCGCGATTCGTTTTCTTTGCCTATATAGGGAACGACGTTCCCGTTCCAATCTGCATCTCTTCCTCTTTTTTCTTAGAGGTATGCGGTTTGAACATATTTCTAGTGCTACTGAGCTTATTTTTTCCAGGCACTGGTTCAGGTTTGCATTTTCTAGCTGTTCTTCCCAGTTTATTTCTGTGAAGTCCTGGTTTATTTGCTCCCAGTTTATCTGTTTATTATTGAAGTTGAATTTGCTGAAATCTCCTCCACCGGGAATCTGGACTGGTTTTGAAGGTCTACTCCCCATGGTTGTCATAACTTCAATTAAGTTGTGATCTGAGTAACAGGTATTTGTAATCATTATGTTCCTGATCAATTCATCATTATTAGTGAAAATGAGGTCCAGCGTGTTCTCCTTCCTAGTTGGTTCTACTATTTGCTGGTTTAAGGCAAACCTGTCGCACATCCGTAGCAGGTCATTTGCATGTGCCTGTTCATTTAGGCTACTTCCTGGTATTCTTTCTGATATTACTGTATTAGCCAGGTGCTTCCATTTCAGGTGCCGTAGGTTGAAGTCCCCAAGCAGGATGATGTTCGGAGCTGGATTTGTGAGGTTTTCCAAGCAGTGTTCTATTTTCATTAGTTGGTCTTTAAACTGCTGAGGGTTTGCCTCCGGTGACTTATATACAAGGACAATAACTACATTTAAAATCTCTATTTTGATTATCAGCACTTCCACCATATCATTTGAGGTGTTTAGCAGCTCAGTACAGATGAGTGTGTCTTTGATGTAGAGGCTGACCCCACCCTGAAGCCGGTGTTTCCTATCACATCTGAAAAGATTGTACTCTGAGATCCATATTTCACCATCATGGTAGTCCTTTGTGTGGGTTTCTGTTAGGGCTGCAAACACTGCATTTGCCTCATGAAGGAGACCATCTATAAATTGAACTTTGTTGGTTTTGCGTGTTTTTATACCCTGGATGTTGGCAAATATAAATGATGTTATCGTGTTAGTGGAAGTGCTGGAAGCCTTACTTGGTTTACTTACCATAGAGGAAAAACAAGAGAGCATTCATAAACGTCAAAACGGTGCACAGGTTGTTAAACTAGCTAGGCAGTACAACAAATCTATGTCAACAATATGCACTATACTTGCTAAGAAAAAGGACATTATGAGCGTTACAGTGGCAAAAGGCATATCAACAATCCCGAAACAAAGAACACAAACACTTGAGGATGTTGAAAAGTTTTTATTAATTTGGATACACAACAAAGAGTTAGCAGGTGATAGCATTTCAGAGGCCATCATTTGTGAGAAACCAAGGCATTTGCATGAAGACCTTTTAAAGAAAACCCCTGGAACGAGGGGGAAAAAGATGAATCAAGTTTGAAAATGTGAAAAGTTTGTGTGACAATAGAGCCTCGTGGAAAACTTTTGCTGTGGTCATTACCTGGTGGAATGCACCCAGGATGGAGTATTAGGGCTATACATCTTTTAAATCATAAAAGTAATAAACATTTCCCATCAACCTTACAAACCATATTAACCTATTTTCATGTATTTCCCCCATGTGCATTTTAACAAAGTTACTAAATTGCCTTTATCATTCTGTAAAATTTCAATTACAGTATACTGTATATAATTTTGTTAGTATAAATGGACTGAATATTCTGAAATCACTATTAATTTTACAATTTCAGATTCAAAGGTGGTCTGTACACCCAATTTGGTCAGACAGGTGAAGAGAGCATTTAGGATAGTTCGAAGAGATGAAGATGGTCACAATTGTGTTTGAAGAGGCAAACGTCCCCCTTTGCTCCTGACATTATGTTCAGCCTATTGACCCCTGCACACCTAACACAAGGTAGGTTGAAAACTCCTCCTTCATGTCATTGGTTCATTAGCCAGAAACTTAGGGCCCATGCAGGAATATCCCTAAAAAAAAAAAAAAGTGGCCCCAACAATGCATCCTCCAAGTCTGGAGGATGAACAGGAGCATTGTCGAGAAGCAGGACCTAGATTCAGGAAGCTCTGTGTATTTCTTCGTAAGTGGGTTTGCTACGAAGGTTCCTAAGTGCGCCCTAAGAAGATGCTTAGGTGCGATTCAATAAGGTATACTTAGGAAGAAAATTGTTGGTTCACCTGCGTGCCGATAGAGGTCACTACTGTGTTTCGTTTGGCCAATCAGAGAGCAGCAACATTCTTCTTATTGAAGATTTAGCGCTGGGTTATCGGAGCTCTACTGCCTCCTATTTACGTCGAATTTTCTTATAAAATTAGTATATTTCGAAGTAAAACAATGTTTTTTCAACTTCTACAGCCAGCACCGACATTGTAGTAAACAAATATGTTACATTTGTTGTTTACCTACGTAATTCTAAGAGATACTGTGTAGCTGTCCTTGTTGCTCGGAAGATGCGCTGACAATTATTGTATATATTTACTAAATTTACCCAAGGGCCACTAACTATCTAGTGATCTCGAAGAGGACAGAAAGCCGGCGGCTTGTTAAAGGGCCCGCCAATTGTCTTAATGATATTTTTTAGCTGGGATTTGGCATTTACGGCTTCAGCGGGTAGGCGGTTCCATGGGTTTATAGATCTCTTGGTGGAAAAAAAACATCTGTTTTCAGTCCTACTTGAGAGAACATACTCTCCAACACTATATCTGTGATTGTCCTGTTATCAGTGACTTCATACCAAATGGTATGAGGTATTTTGAGCTCTGTAATTACTTCATACACTCAGGAATATTGGAAGATATTCTTGTGCTGTACCCAGATTTTGCCAGTGGAGGCTAATAGATCAGCATTAAGTATTTTGTTCTCACCTAATTCCATGTATGACTGGCCATCCTGTGAGGTGAGGATGTTGGGTGAGCTTGTAGCTGGTTTTTGATCTACACTGTGTGGTCCTTTATACAGAATAGGGAAGCAGCACATTGCTGTGTATACCTAAACATGTTTAAAAATACATTGTTTGAGAGGAGTTTTGTAGAAACTGGTAAGAGTAATTATAATATAATGTTTCCATGATTCAGTGCTTACCTCTTGTGAAAATTGCTTAGAGTTGTTTAGTCAGAGTTGATTTGTTTTCTGGGGGGAGCCCCGTCGGCTCCCCGGAGCTTTACCGGCTGATATGCTAATGTCAGACTTTGGCATCAGTCATGTGTATGGAGTTCTAGGGCCTACCGGGGACCACGAGCCAGAACCTGGCCCCCTCAGAGAGGCAAGGGGAGCAATGGCCTATAGAAACCCCCGTGTGGTTGGAAGCATTCTATGTCTGCCATCGACCGGGTCAAGCATCCAGAAAGGTAAGCATTCCAAAACAAACCCCTATTCTGGTGAAAATTGCTACCTAAGCCGAACTAGTGAATAGAACTCTTCAACAGAAAACACGGAAACTAGTATGACGTCATACGTCACCGCGCCGCTGTCTGCGCAGCTCCCCCCTCCCCGGGAGGGGGAAGGGGGAGCCCCAGACCTCCCACGCCGGCTATCCACCCATCAGTTCTTCGGCTGATGCTATAGGCAATGGTTATGTGCTCCGGCTCCAGTGGTTGTTTCAGCACTGTACCTAGAGTGTGGTGTCTGTTTTCTAGGTGGTGCGTGAGCCGGGTGTGATTCTTCAGTACTCGGGCTGCATGCGCCTAGGGTTCCCTTCCCTAGGTGCCCTGTAAGTACTGCCCTTGGGGCTTGGGGCCACCTTCCACAAGTTCCTTGGGTCCTGCCCCTGCTTGGCCGTTTACCGCTTGGTTTTCGGCCGCTCTTTGTGTGCTCGGGTGTTCTGTCTCCCTTGTTCGCCTTAGAGTAAGGGGCAGTGTTTGCACTGGTGGGGCGCGGGGTACTGTGCAGCTTGTCTTTACCAATCATAGCGGCCGGCTCTGTTCCGCTTGGGTACGCTGTCCTCTTGCGGGGTTTTCTTTTTCTTTTGTTTATATACCTGGTGGGGGGGTCTGCCTTCGTTCTTGCCCCTTGTGTCCCTTGTGTTCTGAGTATTTCTGGTGGTACCCCCTGCTAGGTCCCCGTGAGTGTACACGTCCCGGGGGTTCAGCTCTTAGAAAGTTGTTTGGTAGCTTGGGTGCCGGTTAGCAGTACCCTGCCTGGGATTACCTGAGCGCGAGTCCTCTTAAAGTAAACGCTCGGGACCCTGGGAAACCCCTGGGGGCGCGCGGGTCCGATGGATGTGACCCCAGAGCCCCCCCCTCGCTTCCAGCGAGTTTGAGGGTTGCTCTCACCTTTTGTCTCTGGGTGACTCTCTGTTTTGCCTCCGTCTGCTGCCTGTGGGGTCGGTGACACCTTCGACCCGGTGTCCTGCGAGTTTGGTTGCTCGTTGTGGCTCGGTTACCCAGTTGTGCTAACAAGGCGGGTGCGGGCAGCAGGGGCGTTGCACTTGAGCCTTGGTGGTGGCAACGTTCTCGTGGTTTCCTCCCCGGGAGCCCCGGGGCTGCCCCGTTGTATTTCGTTTTTCCCCTGGTTCACCCTTCCTGCCTGCATCCGGTTCCTTACCGTCTGTAGGTTCAGGGCGGGGTGTTTGGTGGTGTTGAGACTCGGGCAGTCTCGGGGAATTCCCCTTCCGGGGTAGTGACGGGGGCATTTGGGCCTGTTCCTCCAGCCGTGTTGTATGAGTCTGCCAGTGGGCTCCCTTCCTTAGTGTTTTCACGGCTGCCCCGGTTTTCTGGTACGGCCGGGGCTTTGGGGGAACGGCTCGGCCCCGGGGCCTGTCGTGTAGGTTCCCGGGGCTGGGGAGGGGCTGACTTGGGGGGCCTTGGCCCCGTTAGACCCCGTGGGGGGTTTTATCCCCCTCTAGGCGGGGCTTGTGGTTACGCGGAGTGGGGTTTTTCCTCCCCACTCGCCGTACGTGCTGTTGGACGTCGGCCCCTCCCCGGGCTCGGTTCCTTGGCCTTTGAGTCGGTTGGTTCCGTCCTGTGGGTGGATGTTTCCTCCCCCGCTTTTTGGGACGGTGTTTTTGTCATGTTTCCCCGTTCGATGGGGTTCTGCGTGACTTTTGATCTCGGGTGCGCCTGCGCCTTCGTGTGCCTTCGGGACTAGTGTTGGCTTCTGTGTTCTCGAGGGTACGGGAAGGTTTTTCGCTACTTCCCGCATTATTGGAACGTCTGTCGGCTCCTAGTACTTGTCGCCCTGTTGGGCTACTTGTCGCCCTGTTGGGCTACTTGTCGCCCTGTTGGGCTACTTGTCGCCCTGTTGGGCTACTTGTCGCCCTGTTGGGCTACTTGTCGCCCTGTTGGGCTACTTGTCGCCCGGTTGGGCTACTTGTCGCCCGGTTGGGCTACTTGTCGCCCGTTTGGGCTACTTGTCGCCCGTTTGGGTTCCCTTTTTTTGGGCTCTTTGCTTCTTTGGCCGGTTTTCTTGTTCCTGCTTCCTCTTTTGGCTCTTTTTCTCGTGCAATAGTCCTGGCTGGCGCCTTCCCGCAGGGAGGGTGTGCGGTTCGGCCAGCGTGTTATGCGCATGCGCCGTGGAGTTTGTTTTGGTCTGGGCGATGGTTCAGTGCTGGGGTTTTGCGCCCTTTTTTGCTACAGTGCTTCGCCTCTCGTTCTTCTCCCTGGCTGCGGTATGTGCCCCTTTGCGCCAGGGGTGTCCTGGTTCCCAGTTGTGGGGAGGACACCGCGGTTTTCTATGTCATGGGTGTGGACCGCCTCCTTCGCCTCTCCCTGTTCTCCTGCGGGTCCGGCTCTGGCGTCTTCACCTGGCGGTGCTCCCAAGTTCTTCTGGGCACGGTTGAGTCGTGTCAAGTTCGAGCCACCATTCGCCAGGTGAGTTTCTGCGGTCTGGCGTCTTTTGGCCGGGCGCTGGATGCGGCGGTGTTCATATACCTGTCTTTATTTAGGTATAATTTTGTACGACTGAGACCGTTCGCACACCAGTGACTGTCCCTTTATCACCCCTTCCTGTCCCCCTCCTGTGCATGTCCAACCCATGCTACAGTCGTTCAGGGGACCCTCCTTTTTTAATGTTGTGAGGTGTGGGGGTTGTAGGGTTGGTTCTGTACTCACCTGGTGAGGCTCCTGGCTGTGCTTGCAGGATTTGAGCTCTGGCTCTTGGGTCCCGCCTATCTGGTAGAACTTGCGGGATAGTACCAGTGGAGTGCAGTGGTGCTATTGGCACTTTTGGGGAACACTGTATTACCATCAGTGGTCTGTGCTTGTTACACGACCTACTTGCGAGCATAAGCCTTCTTGCTGGTTCGTCCGTGGACTTCCAGGGCGCACTGGCCTGTTTTCGTATGGCAGTTCCGGCCCGTCCTGGTTGTGGGGGTATGTGGGCCGGTGGACTGCTCCTAGCAGCTGCCTGGTGGGCCATCCTCTGGCCGGTCTGGCCTGACCTTGGGCCGGGCTTGAGGTGTAAAAGAGCTCCCAGTACCTCATCCAGCAGGTATCGAGCGGGGTTTCTCCGCCGTCGGTCGCCTGGTGCAGGTTTCTGGGCCTGCAGGGTTTTGTCGTGTCTCCGTTGGCCCTGTCTGGGGTCTGCCTGCTCCGTTCTCTGCCTTTGCAGAGGGGAGTTGCTATTTACATGTTGCATGTTGCAGTGGTGCCTGTTGCTGCTGCTGCTGCACGTGAGCATTGGTACCGTGTTTCACGGTGGCGTGTCCTTGTTCCTGTGTCCGGTTGTGGAGTGGCGCTTTGCTGCCGTTTTGTGCCTGGGGATTGCGTGGGGTTTTTGTCCCTGCCTGATTGTCCACCCCTGGTTGTTCTCCTGGTTTTTTTTTTTTTTTGTGCTTCTGCTCTTTCTTCCTGCCTCTTCTGCAGCAGGAATGTTCTGCGTGTGTTCTTAGGCGTTGGTCAGCCTGTGTCCTGTGATGTGCTTCTTTGTTTCGGTCTGTTGCAGTTGTTCGGGCCCCTTGGTTCGGGTCCTGTTCTGGCGGCGACCCTTCCGCCTTCTTTGGTTTTCCTAGCTTGCCCTGCCGGTTGTTGTTGTTGTTTTATTTTTTTTGGGGGGGTTCTTGCGATGTCTCGCGTCGGACCCGTCGTTTCTGAACTCCTGGCGGGCTTGCATGCTTCGGAGTTTTTCTGTTCGGCAGACGTTCCATCTCCTTGTGCCGCCTGGGTTCGGTGGTCGCGCCCGAGATCTTCTCGCGGCTCCGCCTTTTTCCTGGGCTCGGGGGGGCCTTGTCGGGGCTGCTTATGTTCTGCCTCGTGGTCTCGCCTCCGGTTGGTGGTCGGGTGGCTTCGTGGTAGGTGTCCCACCTGCGTGCTTCTTGGCGGCAGTATGGGGTATTTTGGCGGTCCTTCCTTTTCCTGTCCCTTCTTCGGTGGGTCCTTCTTGTTGGCTTGGTTTACTCTCGGCTTGGTTTTCTAGTGGGGGTTGGGGGCCGTCGTCTTGCCACATACTGTCGCCTCTTTTCGTGCGGCGCAGGCGGAGCCGCTTCAGCTTGCTTTCGGTCTTGGTGTTGCTTCTGCACCGTTAGTCAGCTGTCTTGTGCGTCATTTCACCTCCGGCCTGTTCGTGCGCCGCTTGCACCATCCTGGTTTCTGGTCAGCGTGCTCTGTCTTCTCCTCGGTTGGTAGTGCCCCTTCGGTTCCGGTGTGTTTTTTCGTCGGCTCTTTCCTTTGGGCCTTTGCCTCTGGGGGTCGGTTCGCTGTGTTTTCTTGCTCCTTCGGTTTTAGCGTTTTGGTTGTTTGATGGCAGCAGTCTCCATCTTTTCTGGCGCGGGGTGGGGCTGCTGCATTCTGGAGGGGTCCAGGGTTTGTTGGTGCTTCGTTGGTCGGGCCGGGGGTGTGTCGTTTTTGTGTTCAGTGGCGGCCCTCTGCTGTTGTTTGCGTGCCACGGCGTTTGGGTCCGGAGCGCGTTTTGGGTTGATCCGGTTCTGTTCTTCCCGGTTCGCGGGTGATGGTGTCCCGGGTGGTCAGCCGTGTTCTTGTGGCTAAGCTGCCTGTGTTCTTCCCTTATGCCTGTGGCGTTCGTGGCTTCGCTGCTCTCGCTGCCGTCTGGGCGACGTGGCCTTGCAGTCTTTCGGGCATGGATTTTTGGTGTTCGTGCAGGGGCCTTGCTGCTCGTGGTTCTCGTGTTGTTCCCGGGATTTTCGGGGCTGTGGCGCCTTGGGTTGGCGTTTGCTGCCGGTTGTCTCGCCTCCTTGGGGGGTGCGTGGTGTCCGCCTCCCGGTTTTGTCCCTTTGACCTTCCTCTGTGGGTAGTTAGCTCCGGGGAGCCGACGGGGCTCCCCCCAGAAAACCAGCGTTGAATGTAATGAAACGCCATTTTCTGGGTGAGACCCGGAGGCTCCCCGGCAACCCTCCCTCCCTCCGGTCGGCGTTTTTCGCGTGTTTTGACATCCAGCCTCAGAACTGATGGGTGGATAGCCGGCGTGGGAGGTCTGGGGCTCCCCCTTCCCCCTCCCGGGGAGGGGGGAGCTGCGCAGACAGCGGCGCGGTGACGTATGACGTCATACTAGTTTCCGTGTTTTCTGTTGAAGAGTTCTATTCACTAGTTCGGCTTAGGTAGCAATTTTCACCAGAATAGGGGTTTGTTTTGGAATGCTTACCTTTCTGGATGCTTGACCCGGTCGATGGCAGACATAGAATGCTTCCAACCACACGGGGGTTTCTATAGGCCATTGCTCCCCTTGCCTCTCTGAGGGGGCCAGGTTCTGGCTCGTGGTCCCCGGTAGGCCCTAGAACTCCATACACATGACTGATGCCAAAGTCTGACATTAGCATATCAGCCGGTAAAGCTCCGGGGAGCCTCCGGGTCTCACCCAGAAAATGGCGTTTCATTACATTCAACGCTGGTTTTTTGTATTGAGGCTGGTATTTTCTAAATTGATTCCATGTACAGTATGTCTAACCATCCTGTGAGATGGGAGTATTAGATAAACTTATAGCTAGTTTTTTATCTACACTGTGTAATATTCCATATAGAATAGGGTAGCAGCACATTGCTGTGTATACCTAATCTTCATAATAAAAAAAATCAGTAATAAAGATTTTAAATTATAGTTTGTATTATTACAAATGCAGTACTGTATTATCCTTATTAAATCATGTTGACCATGGATCATTAAGATCTCATGTTGATATGTAATACAAGTCATATTTCTTTTGAACTGCTAATCCATGCTAATTATTCATTAAATTGTGCATTGTCTTAATTTTTCACTTCCTTGGATATACTGTACAGTACAAAAAGATAGGATAAAAATAAACCAGTAATATTTCTTTCATTATATTTTTCATTTAAATAACTGCATCAATATTTTTACAGCTGACAGGATTTGTTTTCCCATACAGCTGGTGCATTATTTGTTAAAAAAAAATTTGGTTTATTGTTACACACAATGGTGCTACATAGCCTTCCCAGCTTGGTGCCTTCTTTTAATACTTACTGATTAAAAAATAAATAATAAATACATTTTATTCAGGAAAAGTACATACAGTTGATTTACAAACATAATGTTGGATTTATAGGCAGAGCTAGTACATACAATACCTAAAGCCACTAATACTCATAGCATTTCGGGCAAGGTGTGGGGGGGAAAAAACACAGACTAAAGCTTAATAGTAATCGGGATTAGGTATAAATTGTGTTGAAAGAAGGAATAAAAAATACAAAAGGGGGTTTAACATAGCATAAATCAGCAATTGCACATGTTGGTGAACAGCGTTGTTTAAAAAATAGCAAGACATGGGTTGACATTTAGGAGGTAAGTTAGGTTACATGGAGTTAATTAGGCAGTACTTGGTTTAACTCTTAAACTGGTTGAGAGAGGTACAGCCTTTGACATGATTCGGGAGGTCATTCCACATTCTGGGTCCCTTGATTTGTAGAGCACTTCTAGTTTGGTTACACACAGCCAAATTGAGTAACAGGAAGAGGTCTTGGACACAAATTTGTTCCATGCTAAATGTAGAGGAATCAGCTGAGTATTCCTCAAATAAAATAAGTTGCCTCAGCTTATAAGGTAAATAAAATAAGCATTTCTCAAATAAGTAGCTGCCTCACCTCACTGCCTTACTGCTACATAGCCTTCCCGGCATGGTGCCTTCTTTTGATAATTACTTGTTCCACACCCAAATTGTATAACAGGAAGAGATCTTGGACTCCTACTTCCCTCTCTCTTTTTTAATAATCTATATACAGTAGTCATAATTATAGCTTTAAGTATTCAATGAATAAAGTTTTTGACATTTTTACCCTTTTCCTTACCTAACATCATTTGTGCAGCATATTTTTATTTTATGTCTCACCCAGATTTAATTTCAAAATAAAACCAAACTAAATAAATTAGAAATGGGTATGTATAGCTAAGGTACACCCTTACTACTAGGTGAACAGGGGCATTTGGTGATAGTAAATGATCCCATCAGGCAGGGCTCATCACCTTCTCTCATATTTCATGTTCACCAGTGTTTATTTACTTAATAACTACTGGTATAATATCTTGCTATTATAAAACTAATTCTACTATCATCAAACACATATTTACTTCAAGTTTCAAGCAGAGAATGCATATATAACTAACACGAAGGATTCCTCTTCACTAGATTCACCAGCTATAATATTTTGGTCATGTTCCAATATCATAAATCGATCCCAGTGTTATGTAGTAGAGAAAAAATGACTTATATCCAGTTTACGTAAAGCTACGAGTGGTCGAAACCACACTTAAATCCCTGAATGAACTTACGAAGGTTTTTCCACTTAGGCTAGCTCTTTGAATACGGACGTAGCCGCCACGAAGGCGCTAAGACGGAAAACGCTCTTAGCTAAGAGGAAAAACCTTCGTAAGTACCTTCCTAAATCCGGCCCCAGGCCCTTTAGTGTCAAACTTTTCTCTTGCAGATATTTTTTGATGGCAGGGCAAACCACTCTACATCACAGTTTTTCTGCACGTTATGTATTTTTTAAAACTCTTGGATTTTCGGAATGATACACGAGCAAGGGTTTAATTTTCAAATCGCCACACAGCACAAGAGTTAGCCAATCCTGACACAAGTTAGCCCAAGTTAGCTTGTGTCCGGGCAGTGACGTCTCCTCTTGGGTAATGTATGTCCTCTTCGGCAATTTTTTCCAGAATAGCTATGTCTCCTCACAATTAAACACTTGTTGTGGAATGTATCCATCAATACAGCACAGTGTATCTACAAAATTTTAATTTTTTACTTATATATAGTGTCACCTCGGCTTACGAATGAATATTTATGAACTTTTCGGGTTACGAGCCTAATTTCTTCGAAAAATTTGAATCGGGTTACAAACTTTGCCTCGGGAAATGAGTTTGTTGAAAAGGCGTATGGGCTGACCTAACGCGTGGTGGCATGGTGATCGCACCTCAGTTTACCAGTGTCTCCTGCCTAGTAACTATCACGCCTGAATTCTTTATAAAGCATTACATTTGTTTTGGGATTTTTGGCTATTTGAACATAAAATTTGTTATTATATATCTTGCCATGAGTCCCAAGAAAGCCAGTGGTAAGGTTCAAGCCAAGAAAACACATGTGAGAATGACCATACCTTACCTACCTTGAGGTTACCTTGAGGTGCTTCCGGGGCTTAGCGTCCCCGCGGCCCGGTCGTCGACCAGGCCTCCTGGTTGCCGGACTGATCAACCAGGCTGTTGGACGCGGCTGCTCGCAGCCTGACGTACGAGTCACAGCCTGGTTGATCAGGTATCCTTTGGAGGTGCTTATCCAGTTCTCTCTTGAACACTGTGAGGGGTCGGCCAGTTATGCCCCTTATGTGTAGTGGAAGCGTGTTGAACAGTCTCGGACCTCTGATGTTGATAGAGTTCTCTCTCAGAGTACCAGTTGCACCTCTGTTTTTCAACGGGGGTATTCTGCACATCCTGCCATGTCTTCTGGTCTCATGTGATGTTATTTCTGTGTGCAGGTTTGGGACCAGCCCCTCCAATATTTTCCACGTGTAAATTATTATGTACCTCTCCCGCCTGCGCTCAAGGGAGTACAGTTTTAGGCTCTTTAGTCGGTCCCAATAGTTTAGATGTTTTACTGAGTGGATTCTAGCAGTAAAGGATCTCTGCACGCTCTCCAGGTCAGCAATTTCTCCAGCTTTGAAAGGTGCTGTCATTGTGCAGCAGTACTCCACTCTAGAGAGCACAAGCGTTTTGAAAAGTATCATCATCGGTATAGCATCTCTAGTGTGAAAAGTTCTTGTTATCCAACCTGTCATTTTTCTTGCAGCTGTGACGGCTACTTTATTGTGTTCTTTAAAGGTAAGGTCTTCCGACATGAGTACACCCAGATCCTTTACATTGCCTTTTCGTTCTATGTTATGATTTGTCTGAGTTTTGTACGTGGTTTCCGTTTTTATATTTTAATTTTTTCCATAGCGCATGAGCTGGAACTTATCTTCGTTAAACACCATATTATTTTCTGTAGCCCATAGAAAGACCTGATCTACATCTGACTGGAGGTTTGCCGTGTCCTCTATGTTGCCTTCTCTCATGAAGATCCTAGTGTCATCTGCAAAGGATGATACAGTGCTATAGGTTGTGTTCTTGTCTATGTCCGAAATGAGGATGAGAAAAAGTACTGGAGCAAGCACAGTACCCTGGGGGACTGAGCTCTTCACGGTTGATGGGCTGGATTTTATTTTGTTGACTATTACACATTGGGTTCTGTTGGTCAGGAAATTGTAGATCCATCTGCCTATTTTTCCGGTAATTCCTTTTGAACGCATTTTATGTGCAATAACACCATGGTCACATTTATCAAAAGCTTTTGCAAAATCTGTGTAAATTACATCCGCGTTATGTTTGTCTTCCATAGCATCCAATGCCATATCATAGTGGTCCAGCAACTGCGACAGGCAAGAGCGCCCTGTTCTGAAACCATGTTGTCCGGGATTATGGAGTTGCTGTGATTCCATGTATTTTGTGATTTTACTTCTTAGCACTCTCTCAAAATTTTTTATGATGTGCGATGTTAGCGCTATCGGTCGGTAATTTTTTGCCTCTGCCTTATTTCCTCCTTTATGAAGTGGTGCTATCTCTGCTGTTTTTAGTATATCAGGAATAACGCCAGTATCTAGGCTTTGTCTCCACAGAATGTGGAGGGCCTGCGATAGTGGTTTTTTACAGTTCTTTATGAATATGGAGTTCCAAGAATCCGGGCCTGGTGCAGAGTGCATAGGCATACTGTTTATGGCTTCTTCAAAATCCAGTGGGGATAGGGTGACGTCTGATATATGATTTGATGTTGGTATCGTATCCATGAAAAATTCATTTGGGTTATCAATCTTTAGTGTGTTTAATGGCTCGCTGAAAACAGAGTCGTACTGCGTCCTCAGTAGCTCGCTCATTTCTTTGTTGTCATCGGTGAAAGTTCCATCTCCCTTTCGCAGGGGCCCGATACTAGATGTGGTTTTTGATCTTGATTTTGCATAGGAGAAAAAATATTTCGGATTTCTTTCTATTTCACTGATGGCCTTTTGCTCTCTTTGCCTCTCCTGGGTTTTGTATGATTCTTGTAGCTTCCGTTCAATTGTTTCTATTTCTCTACCTAACCTTCTTCGCCGTTCTTGAGATAGGGTGCGACTAGTTGTTCCGCGATTCGTTTTCTTTGCCTATATAGGGAACGACGTTCCCGTTCCAATCTGCATCTCTTCCTCTTTTTTCTTAGAGGTATGCGGTTTGAACATATTTCTAGTGCTACTGAGCTTATTTTTTCCAGGCACTGGTTCAGGTTTGCATTTTCTAGCTGTTCTTCCCAGTTTATTTCTGTGAAGTCCTGGTTTATTTGCTCCCAGTTTATCTGTTTATTATTGAAGTTGAATTTGCTGAAATCTCCTCCACCGGGAATCTGGACTGGTTTTGAAGGTCTACTCCCCATGGTTGTCATAACTTCAATTAAGTTGTGATCTGAGTAACAGGTATTTGTAATCATTATGTTCCTGATCAATTCATCATTATTAGTGAAAATGAGGTCCAGCGTGTTCTCCTTCCTAGTTGGTTCTACTATTTGCTGGTTTAAGGCAAACCTGTCGCACATCCGTAGCAGGTCATTTGCATGTGCCTGTTCATTTAGGCTACTTCCTGGTATTCTTTCTGATATTACTGTATTAGCCAGGTGCTTCCATTTCAGGTGCGGTAGGTTGAAGTCCCCAAGCAGGATGATGTTCGGAGCTGGATTTGTGAGGTTTTCCAAGCAGTGTTCTATTTTCATTAGTTGGTCTTTAAACTGCTGAGGGTTTGCCTCCGGTGACTTATATACAAGGACAATAACTACATTTAAAATCTCTATTTTGATTATCAGCACTTCCACCATATCATTTGAGGTGTTTAGCAGCTCAGTACAGATGAGTGTGTCTTTGATGTAGAGGCTGACCCCACCCTGAAGCCGGTGTTTCCTATCACATCTGAAAAGATTGTACTCTGAGATCCATATTTCACCATCATGGTAGTCCTTTGTGTGGGTTTCTGTTAGGGCTGCAAACACTGCATTTGCCTCATGAAGGAGACCATCTATAAATTGAACTTTGTTGGTTTTGCGTGTTTTTATACCCTGGATGTTGGCAAATATAAATGATGTTATCGTGTTAGTGGAAGTGCTGGAAGCCTTACTTGGTTTACTTACCATAGAGGAAAAACAAGAGAGCATTCATAAATGTCAAAACGGTGCACAGGTTGTTAAACTAGCTAGGCAGTACAACAAATCTATGTCAACAATATGCACTATACTTGCTAAGAAAAAGGACATTATGAGCGTTACAGTGGCAAAAGGCATATCAACAATCCCGAAACAAAGAACACAAACACTTGAGGATGTTGAAAAGTTTTTATTAATTTGGATACACAACAAAGAGTTAGCAGGTGATAGCATTTCAGAGGCCATCATTTGTGAGAAACCAAGGCATTTGCATGAAGACCTTTTAAAGAAAACCCCTGGAACGAGGGGGAAAAAGATGAATCAAGTTTGAAAATGTGAAAAGTTTGTGTGACAATAGAGCCTCGTGGAAAACTTTTGCTGTGGTCATTACCTGGTGGAATGCACCCAGGATGGAGTATTAGGGCTATACATCTTTTAAATCATAAAAGTAATAAACATTTCCCATCAACCTTACAAACCATATTAACCTATTTTCATGTATTTCCCCCATGTGCATTTTAACAAAGTTACTAAATTGCCTTTATCATTCTGTAAAATTTCAATTACAGTATACTGTATATAATTTTGTTAGTATAAATGGACTGAATATTCTGAAATCACTATTAATTTTACAATTTCAGATTCAAAGGTGGTCTGGACACCCAATTTGGTCAGACAGGTGAAGAGAGCATTTAGGATAGTTCGAAGAGATGAAGATGGTCACAATTGTGTTTGAAGAGGCAAACGTCCCCCTTTGCTCCTGACATTATGTTCAGCCTATTGACCCCTGCACACCTAACACAAGGTAGGTTGAAAACTCCTCCTTCATGTCATTGGTTCATTAGCCAGAAACTTAGGGCCCATGCAGGAATATCCCTAAAAAAAAAAAAAGTGGCCCCAACAATGCATCCTCCAAGTCTGGAGGATGAACAGGAGCATTGTCGAGAAGCAGGACCTAGATTCAGGAAGCTCTGTGTATTTCTTCGTAAGTGGGTTTGCTACGAAGGTTCCTAAGTGCGCCCTAAGAAGATGCTTAGGTGCGATTCAATAAGGTATACTTAGGAAGAAAATTGTTGGTTCACCTGCGTGCCGATAGAGGTCACTACTGTGTTTCGTTTGGCCAATCAGAGAGCAGCAACATTCTTCTTATTGAAGATTTAGCGCTGGGTTATCGGAGCTCTACTGCCTCCTATTTACGTCGAATTTTCTTATAAAATTAGTATATTTCGAAGTAAAACAATGTTTTTTCAACTTCTACAGCCAGCACCGACATTGTAGTAAACAAATATGTTACATTTGTTGTTTACCTACGTAATTCTAAGAGATACTGTGTAGCTGTCCTTGTTGCTCGGAAGATGCGCTGACAATTATTGTATATATTTACTAAATTTACCCAAGGGCCACTAACTATCTAGTGATCTCGAAGAGGACAGAAAGCCGGCGGCTTGTTAAAGGGCCCGCCAATTGTCTTAATGATATTTTTTAGCTGGGATTTGGCATTTACGGCTTCAGCGGGTAGGCGGTTCCATGGGTTTATAGATCTCTTGGTGGAAAAAAAACATCTGTTTTCAGTCCTACTTGAGAGAACATACTCTCCAACACTATATCTGTGATTGTCCTGTTATCAGTGACTTCATACCAAATGGTATGAGGTATTTTGAGCTCTGTAATTACTTCATACACTCAGGAATATTGGAAGATATTCTTGTGCTGTACCCAGATTTTGCCAGTGGAGGCTAATAGATCAGCATTAAGTATTTTGTTCTCACCTAATTCCATGTATGACTGGCCATCCTGTGAGGTGAGGATGTTGGGTGAGCTTGTAGCTGGTTTTTGATCTACACTGTGTGGTCCTTTATACAGAATAGGGAAGCAGCACATTGCTGTGTATACCTAAACATGTTTAAAAATACATTGTTTGAGAGGAGTTTTGTAGAAACTGGTAAGAGTAATTATAATATAATGTTTCCATGATTCAGTGCTTACCTCTTGTGAAAATTGCTTAGAGTTGTTTAGTCAGAGTTGATTTGTTTTTTGTATTGAGGCTGGTATTTTCTAAATTGATTCCATGTACAGTATGTCTAACCATCCTGTGAGATGGGAGTATTAGATAAACTTATAGCTAGTTTTTTATCTACACTGTGTAATATTCCATATAGAATAGGGTAGCAGCACATTGCTGTGTATACCTAATCTTCTTAATAAAAAAAATCAGTAATAAAGATTTTAAATTATAGTTTGTATTATTACAAATGCAGTACTGTATTATCCTTATTAAATCATGTTGACCATGGATCATTAAGATCTCATGTTGATATGTAATACAAGTCATATTTCTTTTGAACTGCTAATCCATGCTAATTATTCATTAAATTGTGCATTGTCTTAATTTTTCACTTCCTTGGATATACTGTACAGTACAAAAAGATAGGATAAAAATAAACCAGTAATATTTCTTTCATTATATTTTTCATTTAAATAACTGCATCAATATTTTTACAGCTGACAGGATTTGTTTTCCCATACAGCTGGTGCATTATTTGTTAAAAAAAAATTTGGTTTATTGTTACACACAATGGTGCTACATAGCCTTCCCAGCTTGGTGCCTTCTTTTAATACTTACTGATTAAAAAATAAATAATAAATACATTTTATTCAGGAAAAGTACATACAGTTGATTTACAAACATAATGTTGGATTTATAGGCAGAGCTAGTACATACAATACCTTAAGCCACTAATACTCATAGCATTTCGGGCAAGGTGTGGGGGGGAAAAAACACAGACTAAAACTTAATAGTAATCGGGATTAGGTATAAATTGTGTTGAAAGAAGGAATAAAAAATACAAAAGGGGGGTTAACATAGCATAAATCAGCAATTGCACATGTTGGTGAACAGCGTTGTTTAAAAAATAGCAAGACATGGGTTGACATTTAGGAGGTAAGTTAGGTTACATGGAGTTAATTAGGCAGTACTTGGTTTAACTCTTAAACTGGTTGAGAGAGGTACAGCCTTTGACATGATTCGGGAGGTCATTCCACATTCTGGGTCCCTTGATTTGTAGAGCACTTCTAGTTTGGTTACACACAGCCAAATTGAGTAACAGGAAGAGGTCTTGGACACAAATTTGTTCCATGCTAAATGTAGAGGAATCAGCTGAGTATTCCTCAAATAAAATAAGTTGCCTCAGCTTATAAGGTAAATAAAATAAGCATTTCTCAAATAAGTAGCTGCCTCACCTCACTGCCTTACTGCTACATAGCCTTCCCGGCATGGTGCCTTCTTTTGATAATTACTTGTTCCACACCCAAATTGTATAACAGGAAGAGATCTTGGACTCCTACTTCCCTCTCTCTTTTTTAATAATCTATATACAGTAGTCATAATTATAGCTTTAAGTATTCAATGAATAAAGTTTTTGACATTTTTACCCTTTTCCTTACCTAACATCATTTGTGCAGCATATTTTTATTTTATGTCTCACCCAGATTTAATTTCAAAATAAAACCAAACTAAATAAATTAGAAATGGGTATGTATAGCTAAGGTACACCCTTACTACTAGGTGAACAGGGGCATTTGGTGATAGTAAATGATCCCATCAGGCAGGGCTCATCACCTTCTCTCATATTTCATGTTCACCAGTGTTTATTTACTTAATAACTACTGGTATAATATCTTGCTATTATAAAACTAATTCTACTATCATCAAACACATATTTACTTCAAGTTTCAAGCAGAGAATGCATATATAACTAACACGAAGGATTCATCTTCACTAGATTCACCAGCTATAATATTTTGGTCATGTTCCAATATCATAAATCGATCCCAGTGTTATGTAGTAGAGAAAAAATGACTTATATCCAGTTTACGTAAAGCTACGAGTGGTCGAAACCACACTTAAATCCCTGAATGAACTTACGAAGGTTTTTCCACTTAGGCTAGCTCTTTGAATACGGACGTAGCCGCCACGAAGGCGCTAAGACGGAAAACGCTCTTAGCTAAGAGGAAAAACCTTCGTAAGTACCTTCCTAAATCCGGCCCCAGGCCCTTTAGTGTCAAACTTTTCTCTTGCAGATATTTTTTGATGGCAGGGCAAACCACTCTACATCACAGTTTTTCTGCACGTTATGTATTTTTTAAAACTCTTGGATTTTCGGAATGATACATGAGCAAGGGTTTAATTTTCAAATCGCCACACAGCACAAGAGTTAGCCTATCCTGACATAAGTTAGCCCAAGTTAGCTTGTGTCCGGGCAGTGACGTCTCCTCTTGGGTAATGTATGTCCTCTTCGGCAATTTTTTCCAGAATAGCCATGTCTCCTCACAATTAAACACTTGTTGTGGAATATATCCATCAATACAGTATCTACAAAATCTTTCAGCCCCTACTTTGTCTGAGCTGGCACCCTCACCATGCCTCACAACACTATGAATACCACGTCTTTTTTCAAAATTTCTCAAACCAACCCCTACTCACCTTAAACTCTTTCGTATCTGCAAAACTCGTTCTAGGGGTTTTCTTTATAAGATCTTGCATGAAGATTACATTGTTGACCAAACCACACACTGGAAATTGAATAGACGACGACATTTCGATCCGTCCTGGACCATTATAAAGTCGATTGTGATGAGATGAGGGAAGCAAGAGCATTAAGTAGGCAAGAGAGAGAGGTGAGGAGATGGCAAGTATGTACGTATGTACATGAATAAAACATGTACATACTTATACATAACGTGTGTAAATAGTGTAATAAACACAATAACAGTATTTTGGGAGGAGGAATGTTGGCGAGTAATGTGTTGGAGGAGGGAGGGAGGACTGGCAGGGTGTGGCAGCTCACTCATGTTTTTTGGGCTCACCATACCAACATAGTGGATTGTTATGGTGAATACATACGTAGATGGGTATATACAATGTGTGTATATAGTGTAATAACAGCAAAAACACTGTTTGATTGTAGAATATGTCGCATATATGAGGCCCATAATTTTGAGCATAGCGATGTTCTATACTTTGAATTATATAAATTCCACAAATTACACACTTTTAAATAATATTACAGCAAAAAAAAAGAAGAAATGAATGAGAAACTTCAAAATAATTGCGCAACATTTTATTCGCAGCAACTGCCGTCGCACGGGGTGGCGGGGCCGACAGACCCCCATCGCTCCAACGCTCAGCGCCCATAATTTGCTCAACTTCCCAGCTCCATCGCAGCTAAAGTAAGTCACATACAATATTTTTTGTTTAGTTTCCCCGTGATCAGACTCTGCATTTTAACAATATAAGAAGAAAAAAAAAATTTTTGGAAAGAATTTATTTCTTGTGCACCAGGGTGTTATTTGGAGACAGAGCAGTTCAGTGGTTAACTACTAAATTTTTTTTTCTCCCACACACGCACCCCCCTAGGAAGCAGCCTGTAACAGCTAACTCCCAGATACCTATTTACTGTTAGGTAACAGGGGTCATCCCCTTTTGTACAAAGAATCTGCTAAAGCTTTTAGGGCTAATCTTTGACACTCGTTTGTCTTTGTCGCCCCATATTTTTTACGTCCGAGTTGAATGCTCTAAGGCCCTTGACTAACTTTAGGTCATGTCCCATACTTCTTGGGGAGCTAATCAACACTGCTCCTCTCTTTACATTCCTCTCTCGTTCTGTCTAAACTCGATTATGGCCCTGTTTACTCGTCTGCTTCTCCTTCTACCCTTCACCATCTGGACACACTGCATCATACTGGGTTACGGCTCAGCTCTGGTACCTTTCCTTCGACACCTACCCTAAGCCTGTATGTTGAAACTGGCGTCCTGTTTCTACAGGATCGCCATGATTGCTACTGTCTTCTCCACCTTGCACGGTCCTTACAGCACCCTCACTCTTGCTTATGTCATGCCTTGACCTTTACCCATCCTGTGGTTCCTGTTCCCCTTCACCACCTATCTCTTTCTGTACGGTTGTCTCTTACAAAATGCTCTTTCAGTCTGTGTTACCAATATTTCCCCTCGTGTCATTCTGTCTTTGCCCCTATGGAGGGGTCCCCATTCCTAAATTCTGTAAGCCTTGACCCACATGACTAAAACTTTTACCCCTCCTACAGTTCTAAATCACCTTTTCCTTGAACATTTTTCTTCACACTTCCACTCTATTTCCGTCTTCACCAATGGGTCTTAAGTCTGCAGACGGTGTAGGCTACTCTGTTGTTTTTCCTGACTGCACCTTTGTGTCTCCTGCCTCCGGAGACTAGCATCTTCATGGCAGAACTTTATGCTATTCTCTATGCTCTTCATCAACTCTTTTCTCGCTGTCAATCCTCCTCTGTGTTTGTAGTTGACACTTGCAGTGCCCTCATGGCTCTAGAATCCTTTAATCCAGTCCATCCTTTGGTAGTTGAAATTCCACATTGGCTGTTTCTTATCTCCAGTAGATTTAAGACAGTGGAATTTCGCTGGATTCCCACCCATATTGGTGCGTTCTTAAATGAGCGTGCGGACACTGCCGCTAAGGAAGCTATCCGCACCTGTCCCATCTCCCGTAAAGGTATTCCTTATTATGACTTTTACCCAGTTATTCATTTCCCCATTCTTGCCCGTTGTCAGGGTTGTTGGTCTTCTGTTACTGGTAACAAATTGCGTGCTCTTAAGAGTAGTGTGTTCCCGTGGCCTTCCTCCTACCACCGTAACCGGTGGTGGGAAACGGCTCTGGCGAGGTTGTATATTGGTCATACACGTTTAACTCAAGGGCACTTAATGGAGCGCTGCCCTGCTTCTTATTGTCCAAACCGTTGTCTCTACACGTCCTGACTTCCTGGACTTACGTGTCTTGCTTCCCGACCATCCCTCACTGTCAATTGTCCCTCGATAAAATTCTTGGTAAATTCAATACCTTTGATATTGTTCGCCGTATGCGTTTTTGTTCTTGTATTGGCGACGTTAGTGATATTTAGCGCACTATGATTACCCCACACATTTGATGGTTTGATAATTACTGTACTGTACAGTACTTTGGTTTGGAATGTATCAAATAAAGTTGTTTCATGTATTCAAATGTGTGAGAAAATCCACTGGGGCTGTGAGATGAAGAGAACCTGTAACAAAGGCATTGCCAGTTGCATACTCTACCACCACTGATGGTAAAAGTCTTACAACTGGATATCTTGTGTGACAGGTTATGGTATCACAGCTATACTGAACCAAGATGGTATGGCTCTCCCTCACATAAATGAAAGAAATGCTGCTATTGGCCTTGCAGTGTGTAAGTTGCAGGTGGAAACAAATGAAAATTATCAAATAAATAATTAAACAATTTACTGAAATAGTAATGAACAAAAATAATACATGACAATACTTGACTATCATGTAATGCAAAGGTGAACAAGTTAGTATGACCTTAAATGCAAAAAATGAACTATAAGCAATGAATAAAAGTATGAAGATATACTGGTGTTCTGAAGACAGCTACCATACCACCATGGCATCAGTCACATGATGTTGGCTGGAAGTGGACAACGGGTTAGAGACACCAAGGTGATCCTAGAGCACTAAGGGAGAGATTGCCTCTCCAGGGAGGCAGCGCTCTTTATATAGTCCGGCGGTGATGACTCATCCAGTGTCAACACGAGGTGGACATCTGGTCAACTAGGAAACTGCTCGTTGTGGCTGGCGGTGCCTTTGTGTTGAGCTGTACCACTGTCAGTTGAAGGCAGCTAACTGCTTGTTTGTGGGGACAAACTGCCAGTTAGCAGTGGCGCCCGGCTTGCCTCTGAGTCGTACCAGGCCGTGCCAGGCCCTGGGGGGTATGGAGAGGTGGCAGGACTGATGACTCTTCTGGGCTGGTGTAGATGTATACTTCCAGTGCAGAGGCATTGAAGGTGAAGGGAAAAGGCAGTTCCACTGCTATGCAGGGGATTCACGTGACACTTGTGAAGCCACAGAAAGTCTGGAGGCCCTACTGAAGCCAGTCCCAGTATTAAATAAAACCCCTGAAGTACGCCGGTGAAGGGTAAAGTGAAGGGTGAAGCAAGACCGTATGCCCCAACTTCAGGCACACACAGAAAATCACGTTTTGGTCCCGCCTCTCAACTGTGTATTTGAAGTTGGGGCGTATGGTGTTGAACTGCTTCAGCCTTCACCTGAGTGCTTGTAGGTCTTACGTAAGACATTGACTCAAGGAGGGGCCTCAAAACTTGCTGTGATTTATGGGGAAATCCGGTTGTAAGACTTTTACAAAGTCAGTAATATACTGTGGTAGAGTATGCAGCTGCCAGTGCCTTGGGCAAGGGTTTACGTCATCTCACAGCTCCAGTGGATTTTCTGCTTGGTGTATATCAGGTTGTGATTTTGTGTGTGTACCGTATTGTTATGATCGCCGTCTGATAAGTCCTTTCTGGCCTCAAGAGTCATTTTTACCCACCTAGAAAGATTGCAGATGGGCAAAGCAGTTATTTACGTTAAGAAGGGACAAGTCTTAAACAGAATTTTGCATAATATTTGACTGTAAAGGGGTAAATTGAGGTAGATTGAAAAACAAAATGGTGAACCGGGCAGGCGGTACTCACAATTAGGCGAGTACACTCGGGAACTTTTAAAGTGCAACCAAACATGCTTTAGGCTCTCACAACAAGAGGTGAGTGGTGGTGGCTCAGGTGCTCAGCCAATCAGAGCACCTAAGGAGGGAGGGCAGGAGTGAGAGGGGGGTGGTATGTGGAAGTTTGGTGACAGTTGTGTGTAGTTTGTTCATCTTCATTGTAAGTTTCATGGCTTGGTGTGCATTTCCCTAGTAAATTTAATTAGGGAAAAATTCAGGTGTTTGATTTTTTAAATCAACTTTTTAAATGTTGAGTTGTTAAAGCCTCAAAGTGCATGGAGTTGGTTTGGGAGTATGGCATCCTCATGCTGTTGCGTGGTCGCGTGAGGTAGCAAAGGTGATGTAAAGTTGTGGGGTGTACATGCTTGGGACGTCCTCTCTCGGGATGGCTGGTGTTAGACCTGCGTGTTTGTCGGTTGTTGAAAAGCCGTCATCCTTTGCTGTTGTGGTATTGATTTTACATTGTTCATCTTGTAATTAATACTGTAGTGCGATATCTAGGGCTACCATTTGTAGGTTTAAAATGTCTAATACAAACAGTTGTCCAATGAGTTTTAATAGGAAATATCATCCACCAAGCACCATTGTACAATTATATTAATTGATAGTATATGGATTGTGCAGAACTGCTTAGAATGATCTTTAACCCTTGGCTATATTGGTCATGTCAAATACCTGCACGGTGAATGCTCAAAGACCCTTTCTTTATTCAGTGTTGTCACATACCTCATGGGGGTATGGATAGGCAAACACTCATTCGGTTAAACTTGCCTTGTAGTACTTTCAGAGCTGAGTAATTTGGAATCTGGTTAGCACTTTCCAAATAAATTGACCTCCTGCCCGAAACGCTTTGCGTAATAGTGGCTTTAGGCATTGTATGTACTAGCTCTATCTATAAAGCCAACAAACTTTGTAAAATCTCTTTATGTATGTACATTACCTAAATACAAATTATTATTATTATTATTATTATTTAAAGTGAATTCCTATTTAGGTTTAAAACATTATACCGAATGAGAAACTCGGATTATATAGCCGAACACCAGAAATGTTGTTATTCAATTTGGTTGCCTAAAGCACATTCAAGGACTACACATTACATGGCATTCCAGGATTCCTCTATACCTTGCTTTATGCTGTAAACATTGCCACAACCCTGTGTTTTATTGATTTAAATGGCCACAGGGAGGCATACAACACTGCAGATTATGATGTCATTAGTTATCCACTGTGCTGACAAGTGGGCTGACTGATGTTCGTTGACACGTGTATCGTGCTTCAATTTAATCGCCAGGAGATCACCCTTTCACTAGACTCGTCTGTAGGAAGTACAGTATAGTATCTCAAATTACCTTGGATCATAAATAGCATAAGACTTGGGGGTAGGAGAGGGTTGCAGTGTTTGTCATGGCTCTCAGTTGTTCCTGGTATTAGGCAATTTAGTTCTGGAATCATTTTTGTTGGCCAATGTTAAACTTTTTCGAAAGTAGATGTTTTTCTGAAAGGGATGGGGGGGGGGGGGACCTCTATGCTTGGATACAGTTATCTAAGTGAATACTTAGATTTATACAGTAGAATAACTACCTTCTTTTCCTTAGTCAAAAAGGTTGCTTGTTTATTTCTAGGGACTTGTATTTTCTTTTATTTTTAACTGCAGCAACTTTCAGTGAATGATAGATTCTTAGTGAAAGGACCTTTACTTCATTGTTGTTGCTTTATGGTCATCTCATTGTGTACAGGGATTCCGCGAAGCTTTTGGGGTTAGTCTTTGACACTCGTTTGTCTTGGTCAGCCCATATCTCTTGCCTCCGAGTTGAATGCTCTAAGGCCCTTAACCTCCTTAAGGTTTTGTCCCATACTTCTTGGGGAGCGGATAGGCGCACGCTCCTCTATTTGCACTCCTCTCTCGTCCTGTCTAAACTCAATTATGGTTGCCCTGCATACTCTTCTGCTTCTCCTTCTACTCTTTGCCATCTTGATGCTTTGCACCATACTGGGTTGCGTCTCGGCCCTGGTGGCTTTCGTTTGTATGTTGACACTGGCTTTCTCTCTCTTCAGGACTGCCGTGATCGCTATTGTCTTCGCTATCTTGCGCGGTCCTTCCAACATCCTTCCTCTCGCCTCTGTCGTGCATTGACTTTTCCTCCTCCTGTGGTTCCTGTTCCTCTTCATTGTCTCCCACTTTCTGTCCAGTTATCTCGCTTACAGGATTCTCTTTCTGTTCATATTTGTAATGTTTCTCCTCGTATTTTTCCTTCATTACCTCCGTGGAGAGTCCCCCTTCCCAAGTTTTCTACGTCCTTGACTTGTATTACTAAAGCCTTTACCCCTCCTACAATTCTGAAAAGCCTCTTCCTTGAGCACTTTTCTTCGCACTCCCACTCTATTTCCATCTTCCCTGATGGGTCTAAGTCTGCGGATGGTGTGGGCTACTCTGTTGTTTTCCTGACCGTACTTACATGTGTCGCCTCCCTTCGGAGGCTAGCGTCTTTACGGCAGAACTTTATGCTATTCTCTATGCTCTTCGTCTCTTGCTTTCTCATTCCTCCTTTGTGGTTGTAGTTGATTCTCGTAGTGCCCTCATGGCTCTAGGGTCCTTTAATCCTGTCCATCCGGTGGTCATTGAGATTCAACATTGGCTGTTTCTTATTTCTAGTAAAATTAAATCAGTAGAGTTTTGCTGGGTTCCCAGCCATATTGGTGTTTCAATGAGCGTGCGGATGCTGCCGATAAGGAAGCTATCCGTTCTTGTCCCATCTCCCGTAAAGGTATTCCTTATTCTGACTTTTATCCTGTTATTCATTCTTCCCCGTTGGCAGGGTTGTTGGTCCTCTGTGGTTGGTAACAAGCTGCGTACTCTCAAACTTAGTGTGTCCCCGTGGCCTTCCTCCTACCACCGTAACCGGCGGTGGGACACTGCTTTGGCACGGCTGTGGGTTGGTCATACCCGCTTAACCCACGGTCACTTAATGGAGCGCCGCCCTGCTCCTTATTGTCCGAATTGCGTTGTCCCTCTTACAGTTGTGCATATCCTTGTTGAATGTCCTGACTTCCAGGACGAGCGTGTCTTGCTTTCCGACCGTCCCTCGCAGTCACTTGTCCCTCGATAGAATTCTAGGTGAATCGGATACTTTTGATATCGTTTGCCTTATGCGTTTTTGTTCTCGTATTGGCATTCTTGGTGATATTTAGCGCCCTCTGATTATTTCGCACTTTGGTGCCTTCTTTTGGTAATTACCTTACCTTCATTGTTGTTTCATTTTAATGTGGTAGTTGTGATATGGATTGTTCTGGCTCACGTGCAAGGTCTTGGATTTTTTCCGTTTTATATTAAGAAATTGCCAGTCTTGTTACTATTTGTAGAGTTAGAGATCTGCATTAAGGCCTCAATATTATATTCTTTATAACATGTTATCAGCAATTTTTGTGGTTGGTAATATTTAGATTAATGTCAGTGATGTATATGACAAGGGTTAAGACCCCTTGTGGTATGACAGCATTTTTCCCCAGTTATTTCTTTAACAAATGAAAGGGTCCTCATAACCATTCTTTTGTCCTTTCTACCATGTATGTTTGTTGCTTCATGGTCTTTCATTTGGTACGTTGACTATTAAAACAATGGCCTTTGGTAATGTTGCAATTACCATTTCTAAAAAAAATGAGCAGGTTCTTTAGGCAGGGTTTGTTTTTAGCAAACAAAGTTTTACAAAAAAAATTCCATTCCTTCAGATGTTAGGTCAAACTAATTGACAGTAATCTGTTTTGCCCTTTCAAACAATATTGGTTTTAATCTAGGTAAAATATTTCAGAATATCTGAAGTTTGGTAGACAAATCATTTAAGAGCTTTGATTAAATTTAAGTTACCAAAGACTGTGAAAACCATGTTGTATAGATGCTTCAGTGTCACTTTTCTAATGTTTTGTAAATTTAACAATGATCTTTAGTTAAATTAATTATAATTTGTACAAAGTTTAGGTGTTGCATAGCTTTAAATTTACTTTCAAATATGAAAACTAAAATATTGACTAAAGTTTCTTCCACTTTAATATTTTAGACTAATTTGCAATATTTGTTAGTTTATGTAAATTGAATAGGTAGTCCACTCTTACATCTTTTCAATGCATTTTGCATGCACTTATGTAACAAGTTACAATAGGTGTAAATTTTACCAAGTATTTATTTTCAAAGTAAACAAAATTTCAGATGTGTAAACATTGCATCATTAGTAGTAAATAATTTCCAGCATAATTTCAGGATAAGGTATATAAAGTATTCATTAAAATAGTTTTATTTAATACGTTTTACAGATAGTATTTATAATACATCTAATTACTGTTTCAGGTTGTGGGACAGATGCTCCTAGATGAACAGAAGATCCAAAAGGCCAAGACAACTCCAGAGACATTCACCTGTAAAAGAAAAATAAACATTAAACAGGGACACTACTTTTATTATCACCAATGCCTAATAATAAGCCCAAAAATCCTAACAGCCTATCTTTTAAGATAGGCTCAGCAAGGCCTATCCCTTACTCTGGTGTTATTGCAGAGCTTGTTCCCTGAATGGGTGCAGTACATCCACCACTTTAGTGCCATCAACACATTGTACATATGCTTTACTGAAAGCACTGTACAATGCATGCCAGACACTAAAGTTTTAGATGCATCCACCCATTCAGCAAACAAGCCCTGTGAAGATTAACAATGTAACCATTGTTAAGGGTCCCTAAACCTATGCAAATCTAGTCCATCTAGTAGATGGGTAGTAGAGCAAAGCTCTGAAAAAGCCAAGCCAGGGAAGTCTGCAGGACTGCCTGGTCCCCTTTTATGAAATGGGGTAGGATCAGTACAAACTGCATCATCCCCTGTGGGTTGTAACAGTAGGACATGGTTACACACCTATAAATGGACTAGATAAGAGAATTAAGATTAGGTCATTGATATAGCTAAAACATCAAATTCAAACTCACCAACTTTTGTAGATTTCCTTTTGCAGAGTAAAGGAGCCTCACTCCAAGCCAGTCCATGCATCATAATCACTTTCACCTGAATATTAAATATTTCAGATTTAAAGCCAATCTTGCTTTACTTTTCAAATTAGCATTCAGTACTTTACAAATTCTGATGGAAAAAATTTCTTTAAGGAATTTACCTTTCCTACATATTCTAGTAGCAGTAGTAAAGATCTAATTTAGCAATAAATATATATGGCATCAATTTGCCAAGTTTCAGTAAATGTCATTTGAGAAACTATCCACAACTGCACTTCAATGGCAATTTACATTTATCTTTAGCCAATGCTATATTGTTTAAGTTATTACCATTTTTTTTACTTATGCAAATCTATTCAGATGAACCTTTACTACAACTCACCTGATTCTGTCAGTTGGAAGAGGGACTTCTGGACTTTCCAAACCACATTCTGGAAAACTATATAAATTTAAAACCAAGCTAAAGTAAACAATTTTTTTTTACTTTCAAGGGAAAAATACCATCACTTAAAACAAAACATTTCCTGCCATTAACTTTATTTGACTCACGATTACCCTTAACAGTGTTATACATTTATAGATTAAAGCTTATTTAACAATCATTTAATGTTAACTAAACAATTTATATTTCATTAAAATTAATAATAAAACACCCTCAACTATGCTGTTTAAGATCTAATGCCCCACATTACAATTTTCACAATTTCAACATACCATTCTATTCAATACATTCCTGAAAGGACTAAACTTTCAGATATGGTACCCACTAGCCTAAGCCTAGACTTCCATACCCTAATATTTAATAGGTTTTTAGCAATTCAACTTCTACCCTCTAATTCCAATGTACACAACACTACTTACTGTAGATCTGCAAGTATTTTCCTGCAGCTCTTTGTTGCCAGGACCTTCCACAACCTGTAATGTGAACAGTAAATATTACTAAAAAGTTACTTGCATAGCGATGTTATTTGTTCATACCTGTACCACCAGTTTAACAGTTGCCGTTTTAAATGGCACACTAAGTATCTTTTTGTCCCATCTTTAATTACAAACAAAGCTATAGTCATTTCAAGTCTAACATCCTATACAAATTTTATTTTCCAACAACTTTAGTCATGAACATTTTTCTGGAACATTGCAAAAAAACTAATTTAACAACCATGTATAACATTTTAATAAAAGCAATACAAAATATATATACAAATTATTATTCTTTTGCAACCACTGCTTACTACTAGGGGGGACAAATTTATTCTGTTGAATTATGTACCAAGCTTTTTAGTCTGAAAATTCATAATTAACCCAACTATACTACCAAGACAATGTGATTTTACTAAATTTAGTAATATTTTTACACTAGCAACTATACAACGCCATGTTCTATCTCCCCCATCTGCAGCACTTATGACCACACTTGGTCTTTATAATAAATTTCTTCATGAACCTGATCCAGTACTGTTAATGGATTAAATGTTTTGGGAACAATTTAGCTACAGTTCTGCCAAATGAATGATTAACACACCATGCAAGCCAACTAATATTAAAGTTAAAAATATTTATTAAAAGCAGAAGTTTATCATATGGGATGTTATTTTAGAAGAATGTGTGGTGTGGTGGTTATGTTATGGTTGAGTAACATGGTACAAGAGGGCAAGTAGTTGCTGAGCAAGTATGCCAATTTCAATTTCTAGCAAACTGGCAGATACAGCAGAAGTGCACACTTTCTGCATGCTTTCTAATGGCAGTAAAGTTCCTACTAGAGAGTTACTGGCCACCATTCACTAATGACTAGGGGAAGTTAGCTCAGAGCATCTTTGATGTGCTTTGATGGCAACGAAAATGTTGCCTCCTTCAAAAGTTAAGCTTGTCTACAGCATTTATTTTTTTTTTTTTTTTAAATTTATTTTATGTATATATATACAAGAAGGTACATTGGGTTTGTGAGAATACATTGGATAGTACAGTATTTACATTCTTGTAAAGCCACTAGTACGCACAGCGTTTCGGCCAGGTCCTTAATCTAGCAGATTATTTTAAGTAGGTAATTTCAATCAGAATTGATAAATGATAAAGATACATTACAAGAGAAAATGAGACAAGAGAGATAAGTAGGTATATTAAAGCATATTATATTAAAGCTCTGATTACATTGACAGCTCGATTAGTAATTTAAACAAAGGTTAATAGACACCATACAGCAGATTGATTGTTTTTAATTAACTATGTAAGGGGGAGATTCTGAATAGCAAGTGCCAATAGGCACTGCCACTGGCTTATGGCAAAAGATTCTGTAGCAATAGAACTATAAGCCACACTTTCTCCCCCCCCCCCCCTTCCTCCCAACTGTTCAGTGTCAAAAGGGAGGGGGGGGGGGGGTATTTACTGTACCACTTACATTTTAGTGTGGGCTTCATCCACTATTCTGATGTTAGCTGGAACATTTGTGCCAGCTGCTGGTTTGAAAGGGAGGCATACCATGTGCCAATTCAGGAAGCTTTCCACGTTCCTCACTGCACGTCAGCTCAGGACCTCACTACCATGTTGGGAGGCAGTTGAAGACTAACCAATCAACATCCCAGGCTGGAGAGCAGTGCCAGCTAGGGGAGAATTTACCACCTGCAAAAAAATTTAATACTCTTAATCTACAACATCCATCTCATCTTTACCTAGCCCCCAAACCTTACATTTGTCAGCAATAAACTACATCTGGTAGTCTTAACCATTTCGAAACTATATAGGGCATCGGTATTTTTTATTTGCCAATTCTGCAACCATTGCAGTCAAAACCATAATCTTGCGAATAACCGAAGTCCAAGGAGAGCTTTTAGGCACTACTTACAACACTTCTCCCAACTTATACTAATTTCCTTTGGTATAGCCATGACCTAATCAACTTCAGTCAGCATTCTCAATGATCCGAGCCCCTATCAATTTTGCGCCACTATCAAAATCTCTGCTGAAGTCAAGGTACACAAAATCACAAATCTTACCATTTCCTCAACTATGCAACCTAATCCATGAACATTTAGTAATAAAACTATGCGATTCATGTATCTAGTCATGTTTCTCAAAAAGAGTAGAGAAATGGCACTTGCAATGTTAGATTCTAGTAACTTTCCTCACAATAGACTAAGCTAATTGGTCACTAACTTAAGCGTTAAAGTTAACTCAAACTTTTCCTTTAAAACTTGCTATATTAGGAACTTTCCACGACCGGCCTTTACCCGACATAATTAAATAGGGATAAAAAACGGTATATTAAATGCAGTAAAACTACGGTAAATTCAATATGATAAACTTGCATTCTTTAAGCATGGACTGCATAGTAAGTGAACTAAACTAAATGTTAAGCACCCTGGCAAACCACTTCGTTCTATTCAATTTCTTTATTTAATCACTTTGTCCGGCTAGAATTTTTAGATTAGATTAAAGGAACACCCTCCCTGGTAACGGCTGAACTAGTTAACCAAATACAAATATTTAGGTAAAATACTTTCATAAAACCCGTCTACTTCCCCCACCAGTAGACTTCTTCAGCTAAAGGCTATAATGTAATGTTCCACTTTAGTAAATAAAGACTTAAAAAAAACACTACCCCATCTGTGTAGTTACCGGTTACCTGACATTCTAAGCTTAAAATAACCCATCTATTCCCCATAATTGTTCGATATAACTTACCCTCTCACCCAGCTTGTCGAGTACACAGCAGTATATATCCTCCTCCATCACTCACCGCGTGGATACTATTTCACTCTAGGCCGCAAATTGCCTCAAATCACCTACGTTGTCCATAAACATATATAGAAGAGCAACTGACCCTAACACCCGTATAGCGATCATCACATAACGTGGGAACATTAGTAGTACTGCTGTCAAAACATAGATGGCGCCAGGACAAACGGTAATTCCTATGGACTCGCCTAGTTATGCGTAGGGAATTGAGCTTCAGCTGTTTGGTCCCGCCCCCTCAGCTGTATTCACCTAGTTGTACTCACCTAATTTGTGCTTGCAGGGGTTGAGCTTTGGTTCTTTGGTCCCGACTCTCAACCGTCAATCAACAGGTGTACAGGTTCCTCGAGCCTATTGGGCTCTATCACATCTACATTTGAAATTGTGTAATGGAGTCAGCCTCCACCACATCACTGCTTAATACATTCCATTTGTTAACTACTCTGACACTGAAAAAATTCTTTCTAATATCTCTGTGGCTCATTTGGGTACTAAGTTCCCCTTGTTCGTGTTCCACCCGTGTTAAAGAGCTGTCTTTGTAACTATCAAAATGCATATATCTTTGCTTTCACTTCAGTTATATTTATGACAAGGTGACAAGGGATTTAAAATATGCCTATATTTCTGCTTCTCTGATGACATTAAAAACTTTCGTTTATTACAGTATCTACATAAAATTAACATTTATCTTCATTGGGTTGTAGTTCTCATCAATAGGGAGAGCGTCGGTAAAAAAAAAAAATGTTTAAATATAAATATCTTTCCTCTCTCAATAATATGCCCGAAACACTATGCGTACTAGTGGCTTTAGGTATTGTATGTACTAGCTCTATCTATAAATTCAATATTATGTTTGTAAATCGACTATTTATGTACTTTCCTGAATAAAATTAACTTTACTTTACTAATATCTAATCTCTGTGACTAAAACGTAAGAACGACTTTATCTATGCCTTTTTGATAACATATACAATTATAAGCTTTATTAGTGAATCTCTATTAATTAAACAATATATCAGAGAGTGTGTAAGGTTCGGTGTTCCATGTGCAAAGAGACATGGGAGATTTTACATCAGTACAGTAAATGTTTTAAGTAGCGAACGCATACTAACGAATAACGATTAGTATAGACCAACACTATTGTTCTATGAAGTCGATTTAACTTCCAGACATGTATTTTTCAATAAGTCTTAAATATTTTCTGGCTAGTTATGTTAGATATTATTAGAAATACGTATTCTACTTGTTAATATAATAAACTAAATTTGCGATCATTTAAGGAGAGAAGTGCGACGACTGGATCACTGTGTACAGAAGGTTGATATGCCAACAAACACTTTCCAGACAACAATATATCTTGGATAAGTCGCTCCACAACATTGACACCTGGACCGTTGACTTCCTATGAGGCCACATATTTACTTATTTCATAATGGAAGTATATTATTTTATAGTAAATATATGTTTTCTCGTGTTCTGCATTAAGCACCAACATTATAGTGAATAAATATACCATATTTCTTCATTATTTAAGTAATGCTAGGAGGCTTTGAGTAGCTTTGGGTCATTAGGTGAACAGAATCTCCAATAGATGGGGCGAGAGTCGCGCTATCTCTCGCCCGAGCGAGAGTCGAAACTTATTTTAGAACTGATATATCTTTGTCCTCCAACAAGATATATTTCCTTTGGTGCACTCACAATAACGAGCATATCTCTGTCTTTCTGAAGGCATATAATATTTTAGGCTTTGTAAGCGTATCTTTGTTAATTACACACTATATTGGCAAGTGCGTAGGCTTCTGCATTCCATGACCGACAAGCTACTGAATGCCACTATAAAAACGTATGTATCTTCACTTGAGCTTTATATATGTCTATGTTAAAGTATTTAAAATGAAGCTTATATTTCTATCTTTCTTGAGACATAAAACATATGTGTTTATTAATGAATTTACGTGAAATAAGCATTGTTCTGAGAGAGAGTTGCTCTGTCGATCAGTCTGTGCGGGGTCGGAGCTCGGCGATTATTAAAACACATGTATCTTCATTAGAACTTTATATATATCTATGGTAAAGTATTTAAAATGAAGCTTATATTTCTATCTTTCTCAACACATATAAAAACATTTGCGTTTATTAACGAATTTACGTGAAATAAGCATTGTTCTGAGAGAGAGTTACTCCGTTGCTCGATCTGTGCGGGATCGGAGCTCGCCGATTAGAAAATTACACGTATCTTCGCTTTAAATACAAATATGCCCATGGTAAGGCATTTAAAATGAAGATTATGTTTCTATCTTTCTTGAGACGTATAAAAATCTTACGTTTATTAACGATTCTGCGTGAAATAAGCATTGTTCTGAGATGAATATTGCGGATTTCCGGCTCTACGACCGATGAAAAATGCAACTTTTATACAACTACAAATATCTTTAGTTTTACTTTAAATTTTGTCCTAAAAGAGTTTTCATATATAGATACAGTTTCTGCCGTTCTTCTGACATAAAAAGACCTTTGGTTTAATAAGTTATTAAGATGTTTTCAACAATATTACTAGGGCGTTCACCGATTCTAACATGGGCGACCCTTTTGGAAACGCAACACATGGGTTGACCTGATTGATATATGGGTCAGATTCCATTAAGGTTCGGAACATATGCGCTGGTTTGTGTTCGCTGTTGTTCTCGTCTGAATAAATGCATGGCACTTGAGTTTTTTTTTGTAATTTATTTTGTTACAGTAAAATTACTATGAGCAGTGGCTAACATAAGAACAAGGTAACTGCAGAATGCCTATTGGCCCATACGAGGCAGCTCCTACATTATTTATAACCACCCAATCACACTCATATGCATGTCCAACTCACGTTTGAAACAATCGAGGGACCCCACCTCCGGTCCGTCTAATTACCACAAGCTACACAAGCTTCAGAAAGCTTCCTGGCAATACGTTAGTAATGAATAATATGATATATTTACTCATTATAATGTTGGTGCTGAATGTACAACACGAAAAAACATAATTTTAATCTGAAAAAGTATCTTTTTATAAAGAAATTAGACGAAAATAAAAAGCTGGTGACGCCAAATCAAGTCGACGATCCAAGCTTCGGTTAGGTTAGGTTAGGTTTGGTTTAGTTAAGATAGGTTAGGTTAGGATAGGTTAGGATAGGTTAGGTTAGGTTAGGTTAGGTTAGGTTAGGTCAGGTCAGGTTAGGTCAGCCTAACTTAACATATCATATTTATTCATTACTAATGTATTGCCAGGAAGCTTTCTGAAGCTTGTGTAGCTTGTGGTAGCTTGTGGTAATTAGACGGACCCCCCTGAAGCCATCAACACAGCCACTCTCCTGGTCAACAAAGGTGTTCAGCAGCTGGACACCCTCATAAAGGACTATGAAACAGTATCCTCCCCTGCGATAACAGCTTGATGGTTAAATGCAAACTCAGAATACTGAGGAAAAAAATTTGTACCACTTACGGGCTATTCATGCCCGTGCCACCTCTTGGGTGGCTTAATCTTCATCAATCGAATAATAACTTCACAGTGTGCCACGGGAGACACCTCCCGTCACGCAGAGTGCAGTCGCACCTCCACAGATCTCCAGTATCAGCTCTTGATACTGGTAATGGCTCAAAAGGGCCACCACTTGCGGGTTATTCATGCCCGTGCCACCTTTTGGGTGGCTTAATCTTCATCAATCATCAATCGAATAGCAAAGGGAGACATTTCCCGTCACGCAGGGTGCAGTCGCACCTCCACAAATCTCCAGTATCATCTATTGATACTGGTTATGGCTCAAAAGGGCCACCACTTACGGGCTATTTATGCCCGTGCCACCTTTTGGGTGGCTTAATCTTCATCTTAACACATTAACAAAGGAGACATCTGCCGTCACGCAGGGTGCATTCGCACCTCCACAGATCTCCAGTATCATCTATTGATACTGGTAATGGCTCAAAAAGGCCACCACTTATGGGCTATTCGTGCCCGTGCCACCTTTTGGGTGGCTTAATCTTCATCAACCGTCAAGCAATTGGACACATTGAACAGGAGACATCTCCCGTCACGCAGGGTGCAGTCGCACCTCCACAGATCTCCAGTATCAGCTCTTGATACTGGTAATGACTCAAAAGGGCCACCACTTACGGGCTATTCATGCACGTGCCACCTTTTATTTATTTAATTATTTATTTATTTATTTATTTATTTATGCATATACAAGAAGGTACATTGGGAATGTGAGGATACATAATATGGTAATTACAGTCTTGTAAAGCCACTAGTACGCGCAGCGTTTCGGGCAGGTCCTTAATCTAAGAAAATTTTAAGTAGGTAAATACTTGCAAAATTTATAGACAAAAAAATGATAACAGTTACATGGAATGAAAAAAAGAAGATGAGAGAAAATTGTAGGTACAGTATATTAAAGCACATAGGTAGCTAAGACTGATTGCAAAGAAAGCTTGAATGGTAGTTGACAAAAATTGGTAGTCACAATACAGCATATGGCTAGCACATAAAAGAAGACAGCAATGAACACAATGATAAGGTTGTTTGATACTACATAAAAATTAGGAGATTGGGTAACACTAGGTACAGAGCAAATTTAAAGCTCAGTGTAGGAAACTAAGAAGATGAAATTAGGTACTTTTGGTTTTGCTTTTAAATAAGGCAAAAGTTTTACAGTTTTTCAATTCACTAGGGAGCGAGTTCCATAGACTAGGTCCCTTAATTTGCATAGAGTGTTTACACAGATTAAGTTTGACCCTGGGGATATCAAAGAGATATTTATTTCTGGTGTGGTGATAATGGGTCCTATTACATCAGTCCAGGGAGAGTTTCAGAGCATGGTTTGCATTTAAGAACAGGGTTTTTGTAAATATAGTTGACACAAGAGAATGTGTGGAGGGAGTTAATATTTAGCAAGTTTAGGGATTTAAAGAAGGGAGCTGAGTGTTGTCTGAAAGCAGAGTTAGTTATTATTCTGATAGCAGGCACTAGATGGATGGATGGATGGTTGCCTTACCTACCTTGAGGTTACCTTGAGGTGATTCCGGGACTTAGAGGCCTGGTCATTGACCAGGCTTCCATGTTGCTGGACTGGTCAACCGGGCTGTTGGACGCGGCTGCTCAAAGCCTGATGTATGAGTCACAGCCTGGTTGATCAGGTATCCTTTGGAAGTGTTTGTCAAGTTCTCTTTTGAACACTGTGAAGGGTCAGTCAGTTATGCCCCTTACGTGTAGTGGAAGCGTGTTAAACAGTCTCGGGCCTCTGATGTTGATAGAGTTCTCTCTCAGAGTACTTGTTGCACCTCTGCTCAACGGGAGTATTCTGCACATCCTGTCGTGCCTTCTGGTCTCATGTGCTGTTATTTCTGTGTGCAGGTTTGGGACCAGCCCCTCTACTATTTTCCATGCATAAATTATTATGTATCTCTCCCACCTGCGCTCAAGAGAATACAGATTTAGGCTCTTTAGTTGGTCCCAATAGTTTAGATGTTTTACTGAGTGGATTCTAGCAGTAAAGAATCTCTGCATGCTCTCCAGGTCAGCAATTTCTCCAGCTTTGAAAAAGGCTGTCATTATGCAGCAGTATTCCACTCTGGAAAGCACTAACATCTTGAAAGTATCATCGGTATAGCATCTCTAGTGTGAAAGGTTCTTGTTATCCAACCTGTCATTTTTCTTGCAGTTGAGACAGCTACTTTATTGTGTTCTTTAAATGTAAGGTCTTCCAACATCAGTACACCCAAATCCTTTACATTGCCTTTCCATTCTATGTTATGACTTGACAGCATTTTGTACATGGTTATTATATTTTCATTTTTTTCCGTAGTGCTTGAGCTGGAACTTATCATCGTTAAACACCATACTACTTTCTGTAGCCCATAGATAGACCTGATTTACATATGATTGGAGGTTTCCTGTGTCCTCTGTTGTCTACTCTTTTAAAAAATCCTAGTGTCATCTGCAAAGGATGATACAGTACTATAGGTTGTGTCCTTGTCTATGTCCGATATGAGGATGAGAAAAATTACTGGAGCAAGCACAGTACCCTGGGGGGACTGAGCTCTTTATGTTGATGATCCGGATTTTATTTTGTTGACTATTACACATTGGGTTCTGTTAGTCAGGAAATTGTAGATCCATCTGCCTATTTTTCCTGTAATTCATTTTGAATGCATTTGTAGCGAGTAGATTATCCCAATAATATACTCGCTCCAAATGCATTGTTAATATTCCTGTCAACCTTTGGAGATGAATCTGCTGCAACGTAATGTTGAGTTGGTAGTAATGATATACACTGTTATGCCCCACATGTATAGTCTTGCATCTTTAGAAATTAAAAAGCATATGCCAATTTTCTGACCATTTATGATGTTCATGTAGCTCACATTGTAAGGTATAAATATCAGCTTCATTACTTACTTTACAATAAATCTTAGTGCCATCCATCCGCAAATCTGATGATGTGGTTTGCAATATTCTCATCGATGTCACTGATTTTTGAGAAAAATGGTTGGCCCAAAGTTGATTGTGAAAGGCAGGATATTCTCTCTCTAATTCCATGTTAATCTGGGTTGTGAAGGTCATTACTCTTTATAAAAACTCTATAAAACTTCCTTCATATTACACTGACCACTTGTACTACTGAAACTTTGTATTTCTTTATAAATTTTCCAGGAGTCTGGTTCCAAGACTGAGTACATTGGCATGTTAATTTCTTTTCAGTCTTCTGTGCTTGTACTAATGACAATTCATAAAAGAGGCTGTTTGGATTTCTAGCTTCTTGTTTGGCGAGGGGAAAAACATTGCCTGTTGGTATGATTGCTTGAGTTTGTTAATTTTTCAATTTCCTTATTTAAATTACATTTTCTTTGTTCTGAAAAATGTTTGGAAAGGTCTTGTAAAGACTAAAAGCTCCACACAACAAAAATGGGAGGAACTCGAGAAGCAGTACTAATGCACAAAGTAAAAAATAAGAACCAAGATCATTTGCATTGGATAGTGAATCAGTGATCACGGGATCATTAAAATGGAGCAAAGCGTTACTTCGAAAATAGCACAGGGTTAAGTAAATGTCAAGGACTGTCACTGTAAAGAGTAATATGGACCTGAATATGGGAACAAGTGTATCTTATCCTGTAGTGACTAATGCTATAAATAACTTGCAGTCTGCCCTGTCAAAATAGGAGAAGAGTAGGAAAGAAAAAAAGGTTTATGGCCCAAGATGATGTTCCTATTATAAGGTTATTAAGTATCTGCCAAGCTAGTTTTAAAAATCTAGAAGACCATAGAGATATTTTAAACAAGATAATGTAAAAACTGTCTCCCCAGAATTTAAAAACAATAAAGATGACGGAAAGATAAAAGTTCTAAAACGTGGTCATAAGTAAGCATAGTACAGAATATTCAAGAGTTCCTACATGTTTAGGATACCAATAAGAGAGAAGATAGACATAAGATGAGCAGTACCTAAGGAGTCAAATTCACTAAAAATTTTATCAAGGGGACATATGATTCAAATAATTCTAAGGTGTTTATTGAAAATCAGGAGTATTTGAGGAGGTATGCGGCTGTTAGCACGAGTAAGTACATTAAGCATTTTGCCCCATAAAAAAATATTGTGTAATTAAAATCAACTAAAAGAATTATTGGTTTAAGTAAAAGATCTAAATGGAATTTAAAATCATTAATGGAATTTGGCAAAGAAGGTGATACATAAACAAGAAATCGTTTATCATGTATAGAACATATTAGTAGCTGTATATCCTAACTTTTTGGGAAGATAAGGAACATCCTGGTTAATTTTTAATATGTATCTTTCAAGGTCACCTGCAATATTAACTATATAACATTTAGAACATCTTAAATTAATAGATAAATTTGCATGAAAATGCAAACTGTTAATGCAGTAGTAAGAACTGCCACATTTAACTTCACTCAATGACTTGATAACTTTCATGTTGATTAAGAAATTAAATGGTCTTTTAAAAACAAGCTTAGTTGTAGATTTTATTACATTGCAGTGCCAAAAAATATTTAAAAATAATATTTTCACAAGGGTCACAAAGTTGCTGCATTTATAATTTTTAAAATTCTGAGTTAATATATTGAGTTACAAATGATTAAAACACAGAAGCAATACACATTTTGTGTCATTTGTTTGCTTTCTTCCCTCCTAACCCTATCTTGAGATGATTTCGGGGCTTAGCATCCCAACGGCCCGGTCCTCGACCAGACCTTTTCGTTACACATCTCCAGGAAGCAGCCCGCAGCAACTGTGTAACCCCCAGGCACCTATTTACTGCTTGGTAACAGGGGCATCAGGGTGAAAAACTCTGCCCATTTGTTTCCGCCTCCAGGGATCGAACCCAGAACCTCAGGACTACAAATCCTAAGCACTGTCCACTCAGCTGTCAGACCCTAATATAAATATTATTTATGTAATTAAACATAACAAATTCATCAAAAGGTCTCTTTATAATATTAACATTTTGTGTATAAATGTGCAACTTTAAGTAGACATTATACACTTCAAAGAACTATAACAAAGAGTTACCTATTAACAGAAGAATGCAGTCATTATAAAGTAATGATAGTAAAATGGAGACAAAATTAAGGACCCAAGGAAGCAATGTAATATTAACACACACCACTTGGTAAACATCTTTTTGTTTATATAAACATTTATTACACGCAACATGAAAAAATAGCTCGAAATTCAAGTTAACAAATTTAAATACTCAAAACTATTAATTTAACACTTTCGCGCTATCTGGACGAATCGGCGCGTCCCGTTTCGTCTAACGTAAACGCATAGTGGACATAAAGTTGAGTCCTCTCTTAAAATATTTGTATAAAATTCAATTTTTATCCGATTTACTTTGGGTTTGTTTCAAACTGCGCGCTATGAGGCTCTCTTTCTCACCACTAGGCTGCATGGTACAATAAGTTCATGAAAGGTGTGGATAACTTCGATCAAATGGTATTTTGTCCCAAACGGGTTGCAGGTGGGTGACTTTAGCCGTTTATACTGGTAATGCTTCCCCCATATCATGTATTATATGCATATGTCTGTTTAGAGAATTTTATTCCGATCAATATACAACCAAAAATAACTGTGTGCAACAAGTATAAACTTGACAAACATAACAAAAGTAAAAACATTTCGTGCGTGTTTGACGCTCACTGATATGTTCCAGCGTTGTTTTATATTTGGCGCTATTCTAACTTACGCTTTGTTGATATTTTTTACCTATGGGCACATAGAACATTCTATTGCGAACACATTGACACAAAAATGAATGACGTACATAGAAAATTAATGTCATGAGAGTGAAATAAGTATAAACTTTCAAAGCGCCGTGCGTCATCCCGTCACCGATACCGGGTAACAATTTCACCACTGCCCACACTCTTGCGGGCGGGCCGCATCATTATTCTATGCTTATATTCATATCATCGTGTTGGGAATTTCATTGCGAGTCCATTGATACCAAAATTAACGCTGTAGAACAAGTGTGGAGGTGATTACAATCCCAAGAGTAAAAACATTTTGTTGCTGATGAGCGCTCACGGCGAGTCATCTTCGTAGTTATTTATTTGGTGCTGGTATCCCTATACGTTTCGTGACTTTTTTTACTGATGTTCTTCTAGAGAATTTTATTGCGAACACGGTACCAAAATGAAATACGTAGCATGAGAACTAAGGTCAGAAGAGTAAAAAGAGTATACACATTTTTGTTTTTACGCTTAAGCGATAAAAACGCAGCGCGCACATTCGGCTGGCTGAGTGACCTTTGCGGAGAGCGCGAAAGTGTTAAAAGTATTTATCTGAAGAAATTATTAGTAAGAGGTCATATTTATTTTATTTTTCTGCTCTTAATTGTATGTGATTTGATGCCGGACACCTCGCCTTCGTAACGCTTTAATTCTTTCCGCACCTCGCGCACCTGTGGAAAATAAGTTTGATTCATTCAATATATTTAATTGCAAACCCCTCTCTCCATATCAAACCCAAAGTAAAATATTTAGCATTTTTATATATTCTTTAAGTTCATGAATTTTTGCCTTTAATCTTCACAGCAAATTGACCTCTGGTGAAGCAACATAAATTCAATATGTACCTAAAAATTATGTAATAAATAATTAGTTGCTATACTGTATATAAAATACTTTGCTTACCTGTCCCTTCCTTTTCTTGAGTTTCGTTTGGTACTTATTCCTGTACTTGACTCTTGGGTTCCTCTGCTCCTTCTTGCGTGATGGTGTCAAACCCTTATTTTTAGAAATCTGGTAGCTAATGGCACGCTTTCCATCAGGGTCAAGAGACTCATTTTCCTCTACTTCAACAGACCCTGAAGAAAAATATAGCAAATTTAGTATGAATCAGACATTTTGTTCACAAGTGGTCGAGAGAGGTATCCCCAGACTGGGGTATCTTAGGATACAAAAAGTGGTGTACCTGTAATAAATACTAAGGTAATTGTAATTGATTACTGAATGGGGTTTAGTTTAATTCAGTGTAATGTGCACAAGTTTAATTTAGGCTGTGGAATGTGTACAAGCTGCTCTATGGGGTGGAGTGGTGGTGGTACAGTAATAGGTGTTTACGAGAGTAATTGTGGTGGTGGTGGTGGTGGTGGAGGCAGTAAAGGTGGTGGTGGTAGTGCTGAGTGGTAATGGTTGTGTTTAAAATGGAAATAGTGGTTATATGCATAGTTTTGGAAATAATGGTACTTGCTTTGCTGGATTTTGTGTTGTTACACGTTCATAGTAACTCCCCAGAAATTCTAATGATTTACAAAAAGTAAGAGTTGAAGAACCAGTGAACCATTAAACACCTTATTAAAGTCCCCACAAGACAAGTTGTGAACTTGTCCTGCTCGGGATGTAGACCATATAAACCATTGAGTCATTACCATTTATTCTTGTCCTTCATCACTGCTGGCTTCTATCACCTGCTTTTCCCTTCTTTCACTTCCAAAGAAGAGGCCACCTTTGTCATCCAGCATCTGCGAGTCACTCAGTAAGTCAGAAAGTTTTCTCTTCTTCTTTTCCGTCTTTGTCACATTCTTCTTATTTAATACCTGTAATTTTTCTTGCTTTCTGAAAAACAAATACATACAATGTAATAAGTATGCTGCTAATCAAGAGCCACAATAAACTTTACAATTTCATTGAAAGTGTATAACAAATGTCAGGAAAAAAAAAATTCTACAATAGTAATCATGTGTAGAATATGTTAGTTTCAAGTTGTGCTTGCAGGAATCGAGCATCGGTTCCTGGTCTGTAATGTCTAGTGTGTCA